>NW_027658706.1:0-20659 GCF_041902795.1 Electrophorus electricus | reverse complement strand
TTTCGCACTATGAAACAGCTTTGTATTCACCTTAAACACTGTTTCAGGGCAAGAGATTGTGTTTTAGACTAAAATGGAATGCATTATAAGAAGAATCTTTACTTTGAAACTCTGTTCTTTACCTTTTTCACACTATGAAACAGCTTTGTATTCACCTTAAACACTGTTTCAGGGCAAGAGATTGTGTTTTAGACTAAAAGGGAGTGCATTATGAGAAGAATCTTTACTTTGAAACTCTGTTCTTTACCTTTTTCACACTATGAAACAGCTTTGTATTCACCTTAAACACTGTTTCAGGGCAAGAGATTGTGTTTTAGACTAAAAGGGAATGCATTATAAGAAGAATCTTTACTTTGAAACTCTGTTCTTTACCTTTGTCACACTATGAAACAGCTTTGTATTCACCTTAAACACTGTTTCAGGGCAAGAGATTGTGTTTTAGACTAAAAGGGAATGCATTATAAGAAGAATCTTTACTTTGAAACTCTGTTTACCATTTTCACACTATGAAACAGCTTTGTATTCACCTTAAACACTGTTTCAGGGCAAGAAATTGTGTTTTAGACTAAAAGGGAGTGCATTATAAGAAGAATCTTTACTTTGAAACTCTGTTCTTTACCTTTTTCACACTATGAAACAGCTTTGTATTCACCTTAAACACTGTTTCAGGGCAAGAGATTGTGTTTTAGACTAAAAGGGAGTGCATTATAAGAAGAATCTTTACTTTGAAACTCTGTTCTTTACCTTTTTCACACTATGAAACAGCTTTGTATTCACCTTAAACACTGTTTCAGGGCAAGAGATTGTGTTTTAGACTAAAAGGGAGTGCATTATAAGAAGAATCTTTACTTTGAAACTCTGTTCTTTACCTTTTTCACACTATGAAACAGCTTTGTATTCACCTTAAACACTGTTTCAGGGCAAGAGATTGTGTTTTAGACTAAAAGGGAGTGCATTATGAGAAGAATCTTTACTTTGAAACTCTGTTCTTTACCTTTTTCACACTATGAAACAGCTTTGTATTCACCTTAAACACTGTTTCAGGGCAAGAGATTGTGTTTTAGACTAAAAGGGAATGCATTATAAGAAGAATCTTTACTTTGAAACTCTGTTCTTTACCTTTTTCGCACTATGAAACAGCTTTGTATTCACCTTAAACACTGTTTCAGGGCAAGAGATTGTGTTTTAGACTAAAAGGGAGTGCATTATAAGAAGAATCTTTACTTTGAAACTCTGTTCTTTACCTTTTTCACACTATAAAACAGCTTTGTATTCACCTTAAACACTGTTTCAGGGCAAGAGATTGTGTTTTAGACTAAAAGGGAGTGCATTATAAGAAGAATCTTTACTTTGAAACTCTGTTCTTTACCTTTTTCACACTATGAAACAGCTTTGTATTCACCTTAAACACTGTTTCAGGGCAAGAGATTGTGTTTTAGACTAAAAGAGAGTGCATTATGAGAAGAATCTTTACTTTGAAACTCTGTTCTTTACCTTTTTCACACTATGAAACAGCTTTGTATTCACCTTAAACACTGTTTCAGGGCAAGAGATTGTGTTTTAGACTAAAAGGGAATGCATTATAAGAAGAATCTTTACTTTGAAACTCTGTTCTTTACCTTTGTCACACTATGAAACAGCTTTGTATTCACCTTAAACACTGTTTCAGGGCAAGAGATTGTGTTTTAGACTAAAAGGGAATGCATTATAAGAAGAATCTTTACTTTGAAACTCTGTTTACCATTTTCACACTATGAAACAGCTTTGTATTCACCTTAAACACTGTTTCAGGGCAAGAGATTGTGTTTTAGACTAAAAGGGAATGCATTATAAGAAGAATCTTTACTTTGAAACTCTGTTCTTTACCTTTTTCGCACTATGAAACAGCTTTGTATTCACCTTAAACACTGTTTCAGGGCAAGAGATTGTGTTTTAGACTAAAATGGAATGCATTATAAGAAGAATCTTTACTTTGAAACTCTGTTCTTTACCTTTTTCACACTATGAAACAGCTTTGTATTCACCTTAAACACTGTTTCAGGGCAAGAGATTGTGTTTTAGACTAAAAGGGAGTGCATTATGAGAAGAATCTTTACTTTGAAACTCTGTTCTTTACCTTTTTCACACTATGAAACAGCTTTGTATTCACCTTAAACACTGTTTCAGGGCAAGAGATTGTGTTTTAGACTAAAAGGGAATGCATTATAAGAAGAATCTTTACTTTGAAACTCTGTTCTTTACCTTTGTCACACTATGAAACAGCTTTGTATTCACCTTAAACACTGTTTCAGGGCAAGAGATTGTGTTTTAGACTAAAAGGGAATGCATTATAAGAAGAATCTTTACTTTGAAACTCTGTTTACCATTTTCACACTATGAAACAGCTTTGTATTCACCTTAAACACTGTTTCAGGGCAAGAAATTGTGTTTTAGACTAAAAGGGAGTGCATTATAAGAAGAATCTTTACTTTGAAACTCTGTTCTTTACCTTTTTCACACTATGAAACAGCTTTGTATTCACCTTAAACACTGTTTCAGGGCAAGAGATTGTGTTTTAGACTAAAAGGGAGTGCATTATAAGAAGAATCTTTACTTTGAAACTCTGTTCTTTACCTTTTTCACACTATGAAACAGCTTTGTATTCACCTTAAACACTGTTTCAGGGCAAGAGATTGTGTTTTAGACTAAAAGGGAGTGCATTATAAGAAGAATCTTTACTTTGAAACTCTGTTCTTTACCTTTTTCACACTATGAAACAGCTTTGTATTCACCTTAAACACTGTTTCAGGGCAAGAGATTGTGTTTTAGACTAAAAGGGAGTGCATTATGAGAAGAATCTTTACTTTGAAACTCTGTTCTTTACCTTTTTCACACTATGAAACAGCTTTGTATTCACCTTAAACACTGTTTCAGGGCAAGAGATTGTGTTTTAGACTAAAAGGGAATGCATTATAAGAAGAATCTTTACTTTGAAACTCTGTTTACCATTTTCACACTATGAAACAGCTTTGTATTCACCTTAAACACTGTTTCAGGGCAAGAGATTGTGTTTTAGACTAAAAGGGAATGCATTATAAGAAGAATCTTTACTTTGAAACTCTGTTCTTTACCTTTTTCGCACTATGAAACAGCTTTGTATTCACCTTAAACACTGTTTCAGGGCAAGAGATTGTGTTTTAGACTAAAATGGAATGCATTATAAGAAGAATCTTTACTTTGAAACTCTGTTCTTTACCTTTTTCACACTATGAAACAGCTTTGTATTCACTTTAAACACTGTTTCAGGGCAAGAGATTGTGTTTTAGACTAAAAGGGAGTGCATTATAAGAAGAATCTTTACTTTGAAACTCTGTTCTTTACCTTTTTCACACTAGGAAACAGCTTTGTATTCACCTTAAACACTGTTTCAGGGCAAGAGATTGTGTTTTAGACTAAAAGGGAGTGCATTATGAGAAGAATCTTTACTTTGAAACTCTGTTCTTTACCTTTTTCACACTATGAAACAGCTTTGTATTCACCTTAAACACTGTTTCAGGGCAAGAGATTGTGTTTTAGACTAAAAGGGAATGCATTATAAGAAGAATCTTTACTTTGAAACTCTGTTCTTTACCTTTTTCGCACAATGAAACAGCTTTGTATTCACCTTAAACACTGTTTCAGGGCAAGAGATTGTGTTTTAGACTAAAATGGAAAGCATTATAAGAAGAATCTTTACTTTGAAACTCTGTTCTTTACCTTTTTCACACTATGAAACAGCTTTGTATTCACCTTAAACACTGTTTCAGGGCAAGAGATTGTGTTTTAGACTAAAAGGGAGTGCATTATAAGAAGAATCTTTACTTTGAAACTCTGTTCTTTACCTTTTTCACACTATGAAACAGCTTTGTATTCACCTTAAACACTGTTTCAGGGCAAGAGATTGTGTTTTAGACTAAAAGGGAGTGCATTATAAGAAGAATCTTTACTTTGAAACTCTGTTCTTTACCTTTTTCACACTATGAAACAGCTTTGTATTCACCTTAAACACTGTTTCAGGGCAAGAGATTGTGTTTTAGACTAAAAGGGAGTGCATTATGAGAAGAATCTTTACTTTGAAACTCTGTTCTTTACCTTTTTCACACTATGAAACAGCTTTGTATTCACCTTAAACACTGTTTCAGGGCAAGAGATTGTGTTTTAGACTAAAAGGGAATGCATTATAAGAAGAATCTTTACTTTGAAACTCTGTTCTTTACCTTTTTCGCACTATGAAACAGCTTTGTATTCACCTTAAACACTGTTTCAGGGCAAGAGATTGTGTTTTAGACTAAAAGGGAGTGCATTATAAGAAGAATCTTTACTTTGAAACTCTGTTCTTTACCTTTTTCACACTATAAAACAGCTTTGTATTCACCTTAAACACTGTTTCAGGGCAAGAGATTGTGTTTTAGACTAAAAGGGAGTGCATTATAAGAAGAATCTTTACTTTGAAACTCTGTTCTTTACCTTTTTCACACTATGAAACAGCTTTGTATTCACCTTAAACACTGTTTCAGGGCAAGAGATTGTGTTTTAGACTAAAAGAGAGTGCATTATGAGAAGAATCTTTACTTTGAAACTCTGTTCTTTACCTTTTTCACACTATGAAACAGCTTTGTATTCACCTTAAACACTGTTTCAGGGCAAGAGATTGTGTTTTAGACTAAAAGGGAATGCATTATAAGAAGAATCTTTACTTTGAAACTCTGTTCTTTACCTTTGTCACACTATGAAACAGCTTTGTATTCACCTTAAACACTGTTTCAGGGCAAGAGATTGTGTTTTAGACTAAAAGGGAATGCATTATAAGAAGAATCTTTACTTTGAAACTCTGTTTACCATTTTCACACTATGAAACAGCTTTGTATTCACCTTAAACACTGTTTCAGGGCAAGAGATTGTGTTTTAGACTAAAAGGGAATGCATTATAAGAAGAATCTTTACTTTGAAACTCTGTTCTTTACCTTTTTCACACTATGAAACAGCTTTGTATTCACCTTAAACACTGTTTCAGGGCAAGAGATTGTGTTTTAGACTAAAAGGGAGTGCATTATGAGAAGAATCTTTACTTTGAAACTCTGTTCTTTACCTTTTTCACACTATGAAACAGCTTTGTATTCACCTTAAACACTGTTTCAGGGCAAGAGATTGTGTTTTAGACTAAAAGGGAATGCATTATAAGAAGAATCTTTACTTTGAAACTCTGTTCTTTACCTTTGTCACACTATGAAACAGCTTTGTATTCACCTTAAACACTGTTTCAGGGCAAGAGATTGTGTTTTAGACTAAAAGGGAATGCATTATAAGAAGAATCTTTACTTTGAAACTCTGTTCTTTACCTTTGTCACACTATGAAACAGCTTTGTATTCACCTTAAACACTGTTTCAGGGCAAGAGATTGTGTTTTAGACTAAAAGGGAATGCATTATAAGAAGAATCTTTACTTTGAAACTCTGTTTACCATTTTCACACTATGAAACAGCTTTGTATTCACCTTAAACACTGTTTCAGGGCAAGAGATTGTGTTTTAGACTAAAAGGGAATGCATTATAAGAAGAATCTTTACTTTGAAACTCTGTTCTTTACCTTTTTCACACTATGAAACAGCTTTGTATTCACCTTAAACACTGTTTCAGGGCAAGAGATTGTGTTTTAGACTAAAAGGGAGTGCATTATAAGAAGAATCTTTACTTTGAAACTCTGTTCTTTACCTTTTTCACACTATGAAACAGCTTTGTATTCACCTTAAACACTGTTTCAGGGCAAGAGATTGTGTTTTAGACTAAAAGGGAGTGCATTATGAGAAGAATCTTTACTTTGAAACTCTGTTCTTTACCTTTTTCACACTATGAAACAGCTTTGTATTCACCTTAAACACTGTTTCAGGGCAAGAGATTGTGTTTTAGACTAAAAGGGAATGCATTATAAGAAGAATCTTTACTTTGAAACTCTGTTCTTTACCTTTGTCACACTATGAAACAGCTTTGTATTCACCTTAAACACTGTTTCAGGGCAAGAGATTGTGTTTTAGACTAAAAGGGAATGCATTATAAGAAGAATCTTTACTTTGAAACTCTGTTTACCATTTTCACACTATGAAACAGCTTTGTATTCACCTTAAACACTGTTTCAGGGCAAGAGATTGTGTTTTAGACTAAAAGGGAGTGCATTATAAGAAGAATCTTTACTTTGAAACTCTGTTCTTTACCTTTTTCACACTATGAAACAGCTTTGTATTCACCTTAAACACTGTTTCAGGGCAAGAGATTGTGTTTTAGACTAAAAGGGAGTGCATTATAAGAAGAATCTTTACTTTGAAACTCTGTTCTTTACCTTTTTCACACTATGAAACAGCTTTGTATTCACCTTAAACACTGTTTCAGGGCAAGAGATTGTGTTTTAGACTAAAAGGGAGTGCATTATAAGAAGAATCTTTACTTTGAAACTCTGTTCTTTACCTTTTTCACACTATGAAACAGCTTTGTATTCACCTTAAACACTGTTTCAGGAAAAGAGATTGTGTTTTAGACTAAAAGGGAATGCATTATAAGAAGAATCTTTACTTTGAAACTCTGTTTACCATTTTCACACTATGAAACAGCTTTGTATTCACCTTAAACACTGTTTCAGGGCAAGAGATTGTGTTTTAGACTAAAAGGGAATGCATTATAAGAAGAATCTTTACTTTGAAACTCTGTTCTTTACCTTTTTCGCACTATGAAACAGCTTTGTATTCACCTTAAACACTGTTTCAGGGCAAGAGATTGTGTTTTAGACTAAAATGGAATGCATTATAAGAAGAATCTTTACTTTGAAACTCTGTTCTTTACCTTTTTCACACTATGAAACAGCTTTGTATTCACCTTAAACACTGTTTCAGGGCAAGAGATTGTGTTTTAGACTAAAAGGGAGTGCATTATAAGAAGAATCTTTACTTTGAAACTCTGTTCTTTACCTTTTTCACACTAGGAAACAGCTTTGTATTCACCTTAAACACTGTTTCAGGGCAAGAGATTGTGTTTTAGACTAAAAGGGAGTGCATTATGAGAAGAATCTTTACTTTGAAACTCTGTTCTTTACCTTTTTCACACTATGAAACAGCTTTGTATTCACCTTAAACACTGTTTCAGGGCAAGAGATTGTGTTTTAGACTAAAAGGGAATGCATTATAAGAAGAATCTTTACTTTGAAACTCTGTTCTTTACCTTTTTCGCACTATGAAACAGCTTTGTATTCACCTTAAACACTGTTTCAGGGCAAGAGATTGTGTTTTAGACTAAAAGGGAGTGCATTATAAGAAGAATCTTTACTTTGAAACTCTGTTCTTTACCTTTTTCACACTATGAAACAGCTTTGTATTCACCTTAAACACTGTTTCAGGGCAAGAGATTGTGTTTTAGACTAAAAGGGAGTGCATTATAAGAAGAATCTTTACTTTGAAACTCTGTTCTTTACCTTTTTCACACTATGAAACAGCTTTGTATTCACCTTAAACACTGTTTCAGGGCAAGAGATTGTGTTTTAGACTAAAAGGGAGTGCATTATAAGAAGAATCTTTACTTTGAAACTCTGTTCTTTACCTTTTTCACACTATGAAACAGCTTTGTATTCACCTTAAACACTGTTTCAGGGCAAGAGATTGTGTTTTAGACTAAAAGGGAGTGCATTATAAGAAGAATCTTTACTTTGAAACTCTGTTTACCGTTTTCACACTACGAAACAGCTTTGTATTCAACTTAAACACTGTTTCAGAGCAAGACATCTTGTTTTTAACCAAATTGAATGACTTACAATGTGTTAAGAAAACACATATTTCAAGTGAAAAGAGTTTATACAGGGGAGAAATAAGGTGTTTATAATATGACCAATTAAAGTAATTGCAACTCTATTTGTACACCTCTACCCACAAAGAAACAGGGCTTCTATGCATTGTAATCAGCTTATACACCGTTTCAGAGCAAGACATCTTGTTTTTAACCAAACTGAATAACTTACAATATCCTAAGAAAACACATATTTCAAGTGAAAAGAGTTTATCCAGGGGAGAACAAGTTGTTTTAACATGGTTCTAATGTGACCCTCGCAAGTAATTGCAACTCTGTTTTTACACCTCTAACCACAAGGAGGCAACGTTTCCACGCATTATAATTGGCTTATACATAGTTTCAGAGCAAGAAATATTGTTTTTAACCAAACTGAACAACTTACAATATCCTAAGAAAACACATATTTCAAGTGAAAAGAGTTTATACAGGGGAGAAACAAGGTGTTTGTTATATGACAATTTAAAGTAATTGCAACTCTGTTTGTAAACCTCTAAACACAAAGAAACAGGGCTTCTATGCATTGTAATCAGCTTAAACACTGTTTCAGGGCAAGAGATTGTGTTTTAGACTAAAAGGGAATGCATTATAAGAAGAATCTTTACTTTGAAACTCTGTTCTTTACCTTTTTCGCACAATGAAACAGCTTTGTATTCACCTTAAACACTGTTTCAGGGCAAGAGATTGTGTTTTAGACTAAAATGGAATGCATTATAAGAAGAATCTTTACTTTGAAACTCTGTTCTTTACCTTTTTCACACTATGAAACAGCTTTGTATTCACCTTAAACACTGTTTCAGGGCAAGAGATTGTGTTTTAGACTAAAAGGGAGTGCATTATAAGAAGAATCTTTACTTTGAAACTCTGTTCTTTACCTTTTTCACACTATGAAACAGCTTTGTATTCACCTTAAACACTGTTTCAGGGCAAGAGATTGTGTTTTAGACTAAAAGGGAGTGCATTATAAGAAGAATCTTTACTTTGAAACTCTGTTCTTTACCTTTTTCACACTATGAAACAGCTTTGTATTCACCTTAAACACTATTTCAGGGCAAGAGATTGTGTTTTAGACTAAAAGGGAGTGCATTATGAGAAGAATCTTTACTTTGAAACTCTGTTCTTTACCTTTTTCACACTATGAAACAGCTTTGTATTCACCTTAAACACTGTTTCAGGGCAAGAGATTGTGTTTTAGACTAAAAGGGAATGCATTATAAGAAGAATCTTTACTTTGAAACTCTGTTCTTTACCTTTTTCGCACTATGAAACAGCTTTGTATTCACCTTAAACACTGTTTCAGGGCAAGAGATTGTGTTTTAGACTAAAAGGGAGTGCATTATAAGAAGAATCTTTACTTTGAAACTCTGTTCTTTACCTTTTTCACACTATGAAACAGCTTTGTATTCACCTTAAACACTGTTTCAGGGCAAGAGATTGTGTTTTAGACTAAAAGAGAGTGCATTATGAGAAGAATCTTTACTTTGAAACTCTGTTCTTTACCTTTTTCACACTATGAAACAGCTTTGTATTCACCTTAAACACTGTTTCAGGGCAAGAGATTGTGTTTTAGACTAAAAGGGAATGCATTATAAGAAGAATCTTTACTTTGAAACTCTGTTCTTTACCTTTGTCACACTATGAAACAGCTTTGTATTCACCTTAAACACTGTTTCAGGGCAAGAGATTGTGTTTTAGACTAAAAGGGAGTGCATTATAAGAAGAATCTTTACTTTGAAACTCTGTTCTTTACCTTTTTCACACTATGAAACAGCTTTGTATTCACCTTAAACACTGTTTCAGGGCAAGAGATTGTGTTTTAGACTAAAAGGGAGTGCATTATAAGAAGAATCTTTACTTTGAAACTCTGTTCTTTACCTTTTTCACACTATGAAACAGCTTTGTATTCACCTTAAACACTGTTTCAGGGCAAGAGATTGTGTTTTAGACTAAAAGGGAGTGCATTATAAGAAGAATCTTTACTTTGAAACTCTGTTCTTTACCTTTTTCACACTATGAAACAGCTTTGTATTCACCTTAAACACTGTTTCAGGAAAAGAGATTGTGTTTTAGACTAAAAGGGAATGCATTATAAGAAGAATCTTTACTTTGAAACTCTGTTTACCATTTTCACACTATGAAACAGCTTTGTATTCACCTTAAACACTGTTTCAGGGCAAGAGATTGTGTTTTAGACTAAAAGGGAATGCATTATAAGAAGAATCTTTACTTTGAAACTCTGTTCTTTACCTTTTTCGCACTATGAAACAGCTTTGTATTCACCTTAAACACTGTTTCAGGGCAAGAGATTGTGTTTTAGACTAAAATGGAATGCATTATAAGAAGAATCTTTACTTTGAAACTCTGTTCTTTACCTTTTTCACACTATGAAACAGCTTTGTATTCACCTTAAACACTGTTTCAGGGCAAGAGATTGTGTTTTAGACTAAAAGGGAGTGCATTATAAGAAGAATCTTTACTTTGAAACTCTGTTCTTTACCTTTTTCACACTAGGAAACAGCTTTGTATTCACCTTAAACACTGTTTCAGGGCAAGAGATTGTGTTTTAGACTAAAAGGGAGTGCATTATGAGAAGAATCTTTACTTTGAAACTCTGTTCTTTACCTTTTTCACACTATGAAACAGCTTTGTATTCACCTTAAACACTGTTTCAGGGCAAGAGATTGTGTTTTAGACTAAAAGGGAATGCATTATAAGAAGAATCTTTACTTTGAAACTCTGTTCTTTACCTTTTTCGCACTATGAAACAGCTTTGTATTCACCTTAAACACTGTTTCAGGGCAAGAGATTGTGTTTTAGACTAAAAGGGAGTGCATTATAAGAAGAATCTTTACTTTGAAACTCTGTTCTTTACCTTTTTCACACTATGAAACAGCTTTGTATTCACCTTAAACACTGTTTCAGGGCAAGAGATTGTGTTTTAGACTAAAAGGGAGTGCATTATAAGAAGAATCTTTACTTTGAAACTCTGTTCTTTACCTTTTTCACACTATGAAACAGCTTTGTATTCACCTTAAACACTGTTTCAGGGCAAGAGATTGTGTTTTAGACTAAAAGGGAGTGCATTATAAGAAGAATCTTTACTTTGAAACTCTGTTCTTTACCTTTTTCACACTATGAAACAGCTTTGTATTCACCTTAAACACTGTTTCAGGGCAAGAGATTGTGTTTTAGACTAAAAGGGAGTGCATTATAAGAAGAATCTTTACTTTGAAACTCTGTTTACCGTTTTCACACTACGAAACAGCTTTGTATTCAACTTAAACACTGTTTCAGAGCAAGACATCTTGTTTTTAACCAAATTGAATGACTTACAATGTGTTAAGAAAACACATATTTCAAGTGAAAAGAGTTTATACAGGGGAGAAATAAGGTGTTTATAATATGACCAATTAAAGTAATTGCAACTCTATTTGTACACCTCTACCCACAAAGAAACAGGGCTTCTATGCATTGTAATCAGCTTATACACCGTTTCAGAGCAAGACATCTTGTTTTTAACCAAACTGAATAACTTACAATATCCTAAGAAAACACATATTTCAAGTGAAAAGAGTTTATCCAGGGGAGAACAAGTTGTTTTAACATGGTTCTAATGTGACCCTCGCAAGTAATTGCAACTCTGTTTTTACACCTCTAACCACAAGGAGGCAACGTTTCCACGCATTATAATTGGCTTATACATAGTTTCAGAGCAAGAAATATTGTTTTTAACCAAACTGAACAACTTACAATATCCTAAGAAAACACATATTTCAAGTGAAAAGAGTTTATACAGGGGAGAAACAAGGTGTTTGTTATATGACAATTTAAAGTAATTGCAACTCTGTTTGTAAACCTCTAAACACAAAGAAACAGGGCTTCTATGCATTGTAATCAGCTTAAACACTGTTTCAGGGCAAGAGATTGTGTTTTAGACTAAAAGGGAATGCATTATAAGAAGAATCTTTACTTTGAAACTCTGTTCTTTACCTTTTTCGCACAATGAAACAGCTTTGTATTCACCTTAAACACTGTTTCAGGGCAAGAGATTGTGTTTTAGACTAAAATGGAATGCATTATAAGAAGAATCTTTACTTTGAAACTCTGTTCTTTACCTTTTTCACACTATGAAACAGCTTTGTATTCACCTTAAACACTGTTTCAGGGCAAGAGATTGTGTTTTAGACTAAAAGGGAGTGCATTATAAGAAGAATCTTTACTTTGAAACTCTGTTCTTTACCTTTTTCACACTATGAAACAGCTTTGTATTCACCTTAAACACTGTTTCAGGGCAAGAGATTGTGTTTTAGACTAAAAGGGAGTGCATTATAAGAAGAATCTTTACTTTGAAACTCTGTTCTTTACCTTTTTCACACTATGAAACAGCTTTGTATTCACCTTAAACACTATTTCAGGGCAAGAGATTGTGTTTTAGACTAAAAGGGAGTGCATTATGAGAAGAATCTTTACTTTGAAACTCTGTTCTTTACCTTTTTCACACTATGAAACAGCTTTGTATTCACCTTAAACACTGTTTCAGGGCAAGAGATTGTGTTTTAGACTAAAAGGGAATGCATTATAAGAAGAATCTTTACTTTGAAACTCTGTTCTTTACCTTTTTCGCACTATGAAACAGCTTTGTATTCACCTTAAACACTGTTTCAGGGCAAGAGATTGTGTTTTAGACTAAAAGGGAGTGCATTATAAGAAGAATCTTTACTTTGAAACTCTGTTCTTTACCTTTTTCACACTATGAAACAGCTTTGTATTCACCTTAAACACTGTTTCAGGGCAAGAGATTGTGTTTTAGACTAAAAGAGAGTGCATTATGAGAAGAATCTTTACTTTGAAACTCTGTTCTTTACCTTTTTCACACTATGAAACAGCTTTGTATTCACCTTAAACACTGTTTCAGGGCAAGAGATTGTGTTTTAGACTAAAAGGGAATGCATTATAAGAAGAATCTTTACTTTGAAACTCTGTTCTTTACCTTTGTCACACTATGAAACAGCTTTGTATTCACCTTAAACACTGTTTCAGGGCAAGAGATTGTGTTTTAGACTAAAAGGGAATGCATTATAAGAAGAATCTTTACTTTGAAACTCTGTTTACCATTTTCACACTATGAAACAGCTTTGTATTCACCTTAAACACTGTTTCAGGGCAAGAGATTGTGTTTTAGACTAAAAGGGAATGCATTATAAGAAGAATCTTTACTTTGAAACTCTGTTCTTTACCTTTTTCACAATATGAAACAGCTTTGTATTCACCTTAAACACTGTTTCAGGGCAAGAGATTGTGTTTTAGACTAAAAGGGAGTGCATTATAAGAAGAATCTTTACTTTGAAACTCTGTTCTTTACCTTTTTCACACTATGAAACAGCTTTGTATTCACCTTAAACACTGTTTCAGGGCAAGAGATTGTGTTTTAGACTAAAAGGGAGTGCATTATAAGAAGAATCTTTACTTTGAAACTCTGTTCTTTACCTTTTTCACACTATGAAACAGCTTTGTATTCACCTTAAACACTGTTTCAGGGCAAGAGATTGTGTTTTAGACTAAAAGGGAGTGCATTATAAGAAGAATCTTTACTTTGAAACTCTGTTCTTTACCTTTTTCACACTATGAAACAGCTTTGTATTCACCTTAAACACTGTTTCAGGGCAAGAGATTGTGTTTTAGACTAAAAGGGAGTGCATTATAAGAAGAATCTTTACTTTGAAACTCTGTTCTTTACCTTTTTCACACTATGAAACAGCTTTGTATTCACCTTAAACACTGTTTCAGGGCAAGAGATTGTGTTTTAGACTAAAAGGGAGTGCATTATAAGAAGAATCTTTACTTTGAAACTCTGTTCTTTACCTTTTTCACACTATGAAACAGCTTTGTATTCACCTTAAACACTGTTTCAGGGCAAGAGATTGTGTTTTAGACTAAAAGGGAGTGCATTATAAGAAGAATCTTTACTTTGAAACTCTGTTCTTTACCTTTTTCACACTATGAAACAGCTTTGTATTCACCTTAAACACTGTTTCAGGGCAAGAGATTGTGTTTTAGAGTAAAAGGGAATGCATTATAAGAAGAATCTTTACTTTGAAACTCTGTTCTTTACCTTTGTCACACTATGAAACAGCTTTGTATTCACCTTAAACACTGTTTCAGGGCAAGAGATTGTGTTTTAGACTAAAAGGGAATGCATTATAAGAAGAATCTTTACTTTGAAACTCTGTTCTTTACCTTTTTCACACTATGAAACAGCTTTGTATTCACCTTAAACACTGTTTCAGGGCAAGAGATTGTGTTTTAGACTAAAAGGGAGTGCATTATGAGAAGAATCTTTACTTTGAAACTCTGTTCTTTACCTTTTTCACACTATGAAACAGCTTTGTATTCACCTTAAACACTGTTTCAGGGCAAGAGATTGTGTTTTAGACTAAAAGGGAGTGCATTATAAGAAGAATCTTTACTTTGAAACTCTGTTCTTTACCTTTTTCACACTATGAAACAGCTTTGTATTCACCTTAAACACTGTTTCAGGGCAAGAGATTGTGTTTTAGACTAAAAGGGAGTGCATTATAAGAAGAATCTTTACTTTGAAACTCTGTTCTTTACCTTTTTCACACTATGAAACAGCTTTGTATTCACCTTAAACACTATTTCAGGGCAAGAGATTGTGTTTTAGACTAAAAGGGAGTGCATTATGAGAAGAATCTTTACTTTGAAACTCTGTTCTTTACCTTTTTCACACTATGAAACAGCTTTGTATTCACCTTAAACACTGTTTCAGGGCAAGAGATTGTGTTTTAGACTAAAAGGGAATGCATTATAAGAAGAATCTTTACTTTGAAACTCTGTTCTTTACCTTTTTCGCACTATGAAACAGCTTTGTATTCACCTTAAACACTGTTTCAGGGCAAGAGATTGTGTTTTAGACTAAAAGGGAGTGCATTATAAGAAGAATCTTTACTTTGAAACTCTGTTCTTTACCTTTTTCACACTATGAAACAGCTTTGTATTCACCTTAAACACTGTTTCAGGGCAAGAGATTGTGTTTTAGACTAAAAGAGAGTGCATTATGAGAAGAATCTTTACTTTGAAACTCTGTTCTTTACCTTTTTCACACTATGAAACAGCTTTGTATTCACCTTAAACACTGTTTCAGGGCAAGAGATTGTGTTTTAGACTAAAAGGGAATGCATTATAAGAAGAATCTTTACTTTGAAACTCTGTTCTTTACCTTTGTCACACTATGAAACAGCTTTGTATTCACCTTAAACACTGTTTCAGGGCAAGAGATTGTGTTTTAGACTAAAAGGGAGTGCATTATAAGAAGAATCTTTACTTTGAAACTCTGTTCTTTACCTTTTTCACACTATGAAACAGCTTTGTATTCACCTTAAACACTGTTTCAGGGCAAGAGATTGTGTTTTAGACTAAAAGGGAGTGCATTATAAGAAGAATCTTTACTTTGAAACTCTGTTCTTTACCTTTTTCACACTATGAAACAGCTTTGTATTCACCTTAAACACTGTTTCAGGGCAAGAGATTGTGTTTTAGACTAAAAGGGAATGCATTATAAGAAGAATCTTTACTTTGAAACTCTGTTTACCATTTTCACACTATGAAACAGCTTTGTATTCACCTTAAACACTGTTTCAGGGCAAGAGATTGTGTTTTAGACTAAAAGGGAATGCATTATAAGAAGAATCTTTACTTTGAAACTCTGTTCTTTACCTTTTTCGCACTATGAAACAGCTTTGTATTCACCTTAAACACTGTTTCAGGGCAAGAGATTGTGTTTTAGACTAAAATGGAATGCATTATAAGAAGAATCTTTACTTTGAAACTCTGTTCTTTACCTTTTTCACACTATGAAACAGCTTTGTATTCACCTTAAACACTGTTTCAGGGCAAGAGATTGTGTTTTAGACTAAAAGGGAGTGCATTATAAGAAGAATCTTTACTTTGAAACTCTGTTCTTTACCTTTTTCACACTAGGAAACCGCTTTGTATTCACCTTAAACACTGTTTCAGGGCAAGAGATTGTGTTTTAGACTAAAAGGGAGTGCATTATGAGAAGAATCTTTACTTTGAAACTCTGTTCTTTACCTTTTTCACACTATGAAACAGCTTTGTATTCACCTTAAACACTGTTTCAGGGCAAGAGATTGTGTTTTAGACTAAAAGGGAGTGCATTATAAGAAGAATCTTTACTTTGAAACTCTGTTCTTTACCTTTTTCACACTATGAAACAGCTTTGTATTCACCTTAAACACTGTTTCAGGGCAAGAGATTGTGTTTTAGACTAAAAGGGAGTGCATTATGAGAAGAATCTTTACTTTGAAACTCTGTTCTTTACCTTTTTCACACTATGAAACAGCTTTGTATTCACCTTAAACACTGTTTCAGGGCAAGAGATTGTGTTTTAGACTAAAAGGGAATGCATTATAAGAAGAATCTTTACTTTGAAACTCTGTTTACCATTTTCACACTATGAAACAGCTTTGTATTCACCTTAAACACTGTTTCAGGGCAAGAGATTGTGTTTTAGACTAAAAGGGAGTGCATTATAAGAAGAATCTTTACTTTGAAACTCTGTTCTTTACCTTTTTCACACTATGAAACAGCTTTGTATTCACCTTAAACACTGTTTCAGGGCAAGAGATTGTGTTTTAGAGTAAAAGGGAATGCATTATAAGAAGAATCTTTACTTTGAAACTCTGTTCTTTACCTTTGTCACACTATGAAACAGCTTTGTATTCACCTTAAACACTGTTTCAGGGCAAGAGATTGTGTTTTAGACTAAAAGGGAATGCATTATAAGAAGAATCTTTACTTTGAAACTCTGTTTACCATTTTCACACTATGAAACAGCTTTGTATTCACCTTAAACACTGTTTCAGGGCAAGAGATTGTGTTTTAGACTAAAAGGGAATGCATTATAAGAAGAATCTTTACTTTGAAACTCTGTTCTTTACCTTTTTCGCACAATGAAACAGCTTTGTATTCACCTTAAACACTGTTTCAGGGCAAGAGATTGTGTTTTAGACTAAAATGGAATGCATTATAAGAAGAATCTTTACTTTGAAACTCTGTTCTTTACCTTTTTCACACTATGAAACAGCTTTGTATTCACCTTAAACACTGTTTCAGGGCAAGAGATTGTGTTTTAGACTAAAAGGGAGTGCATTATAAGAAGAATCTTTACTTTGAAACTCTGTTCTTTACCTTTTTCACACTATGAAACAGCTTTGTATTCACCTTAAACACTGTTTCAGGGCAAGAGATTGTGTTTTAGACTAAAAGGGAGTGCATTATAAGAAGAATCTTTACTTTGAAACTCTGTTCTTTACCTTTTTCACACTATGAAACAGCTTTGTATTCACCTTAAACACTATTTCAGGGCAAGAGATTGTGTTTTAGACTAAAAGGGAGTGCATTATGAGAAGAATCTTTACTTTGAAACTCTGTTCTTTACCTTTTTCACACTATGAAACAGCTTTGTATTCACCTTAAACACTGTTTCAGGGCAAGAGATTGTGTTTTAGACTAAAAGGGAATGCATTATAAGAAGAATCTTTACTTTGAAACTCTGTTCTTTACCTTTTTCGCACTATGAAACAGCTTTGTATTCACCTTAAACACTGTTTCAGGGCAAGAGATTGTGTTTTAGACTAAAAGGGAGTGCATTATAAGAAGAATCTTTACTTTGAAACTCTGTTCTTTACCTTTTTCACACTATGAAACAGCTTTGTATTCACCTTAAACACTGTTTCAGGGCAAGAGATTGTGTTTTAGACTAAAAGAGAGTGCATTATGAGAAGAATCTTTACTTTGAAACTCTGTTCTTTACCTTTTTCACACTATGAAACAGCTTTGTATTCACCTTAAACACTGTTTCAGGGCAAGAGATTGTGTTTTAGACTAAAAGGGAATGCATTATAAGAAGAATCTTTACTTTGAAACTCTGTTCTTTACCTTTGTCACACTATGAAACAGCTTTGTATTCACCTTAAACACTGTTTCAGGGCAAGAGATTGTGTTTTAGACTAAAAGGGAGTGCATTATAAGAAGAATCTTTACTTTGAAACTCTGTTCTTTACCTTTTTCACACTATGAAACAGCTTTGTATTCACCTTAAACACTGTTTCAGGGCAAGAGATTGTGTTTTAGACTAAAAGGGAGTGCATTATAAGAAGAATCTTTACTTTGAAACTCTGTTCTTTACCTTTTTCACACTATGAAACAGCTTTGTATTCACCTTAAACACTGTTTCAGGGCAAGAGATTGTGTTTTAGACTAAAAGGGAGTGCATTATGAGAAGAATCTTTACTTTGAAACTCTGTTCTTTACCTTTTTCACACTATGAAACAGCTTTGTATTCACCTTAAACACTGTTTCAGGGCAAGAGATTGTGTTTTAGACTAAAAGGGAATGCATTATAAGAAGAATCTTTACTTTGAAACTCTGTTTACCATTTTCACACTATGAAACAGCTTTGTATTCACCTTAAACACTGTTTCAGGGCAAGAGATTGTGTTTTAGACTAAAAGGGAATGCATTATAAGAAGAATCTTTACTTTGAAACTCTGTTCTTTACCTTTTTCGCACTATGAAACAGCTTTGTATTCACCTTAAACACTGTTTCAGGGCAAGAGATTGTGTTTTAGACTAAAATGGAATGCATTATAAGAAGAATCTTTACTTTGAAACTCTGTTCTTTACCTTTTTCACACTAGGAAACCGCTTTGTATTCACCTTAAACACTGTTTCAGGGCAAGAGATTGTGTTTTAGACTAAAAGGGAGTGCATTATGAGAAGAATATTTACTTTGAAACTCTGTTCTTTACCTTTTTCACACTATGAAACAGCTTTGTATTCACCTTAAACACTGTTTCAGGGCAAGAGATTGTGTTTTAGACTAAAAGGGAGTGCATTATAAGAAGAATCTTTACTTTGAAACTCTGTTCTTTACCTTTTTCACACTATGAAACAGCTTTGTATTCACCTTAAACACTGTTTCAGGGCAAGAGATTGTGTTTTAGACTAAAAGGGAGTGCATTATGAGAAGAATCTTTACTTTGAAACTCTGTTCTTTACCTTTTTCACACTATGAAACAGCTTTGTATTCACCTTAAACACTGTTTCAGGGCAAGAGATTGTGTTTTAGACTAAAAGGGAATGCATTATAAGAAGAATCTTTACTTTGAAACTCTGTTTACCATTTTCACACTATGAAACAGCTTTGTATTCACCTTAAACACTGTTTCAGGGCAAGAGATTGTGTTTTAGACTAAAAGGGAGTGCATTATAAGAAGAATCTTTACTTTGAAACTCTGTTCTTTACCTTTTTCACACTATGAAACAGCTTTGTATTCACCTTAAACACTGTTTCAGGGCAAGAGATTGTGTTTTAGAGTAAAAGGGAATGCATTATAAGAAGAATCTTTACTTTGAAACTCTGTTCTTTACCTTTGTCACACTATGAAACAGCTTTGTATTCACCTTAAACACTGTTTCAGGGCAAGAGATTGTGTTTTAGACTAAAAGGGAATGCATTATAAGAAGAATCTTTACTTTGAAACTCTGTTCTTTACCTTTTTCACACTGTGAAACAGCTTTGTATTCACCTTAAACACTGTTTCAGGGCAAGAGATTGTGTTTTAGACTAAAAGGGAGTGCATTATGAGAAGAATCTTTACTTTGAAACTCTGTTCTTTACCTTTTTCACACTATGAAACAGCTTTGTATTCACCTTAAACACTGTTTCAGGGCAAGAGATTGTGTTTTAGACTAAAAGGGAGTGCATTATAAGAAGAATCTTTACTTTGAAACTCTGTTCTTTACCTTTTTCACACTATGAAACAGCTTTGTATTCACCTTAAACACTGTTTCAGGGCAAGAGATTGTGTTTTAGAGTAAAAGGGAATGCATTATAAGAAGAATCTTTACTTTGAAACTCTGTTTACCATTTTCACACTATGAAACAGCTTTGTATTCACCTTAAACACTGTTTCAGGGCAAGAGATTGTGTTTTAGACTAAAAGGGAGTGCATTATAAGAAGAATCTTTACTTTGAAACTCTGTTCTTTACCTTTTTCACACTATGAAACAGCTTTGTATTCACCTTAAACACTGTTTCAGGGCAAGAGATTGTGTTTTAGAGTAAAAGGGAATGCATTATAAGAAGAATCTTTACTTTGAAACTCTGTTCTTTACCTTTGTCACACTATGAAACAGCTTTGTATTCACCTTAAACACTGTTTCAGGGCAAGAGATTGTGTTTTAGACTAAAAGGGAATGCATTATAAGAAGAATCTTTACTTTGAAACTCTGTTCTTTACCTTTTTCACACTATGAAACAGCTTTGTATTCACCTTAAACACTGTTTCAGGGCAAGAGATTGTGTTTTAGACTAAAAGGGAGTGCATTATGAGAAGAATCTTTACTTTGAAACTCTGTTCTTTACCTTTTTCACACTATGAAACAGCTTTGTATTCACCTTAAACACTGTTTCAGGGCAAGAGATTGTGTTTTAGACTAAAAGGGAGTGCATTATAAGTAGAATCTTTACTTTGAAACTCTGTTCTTTACCTTTTTCACACTATGAAACAGCTTTGTATTCACCTTAAACACTGTTTCAGGGCAAGAGATTGTGTTTTAGACTAAAAGGGAGTGCATTATAAGAAGAATCTTTACTTTGAAACTCTGTTCTTTACCTTTTTCACACTATGAAACAGCTTTGTATTCACCTTAAACACTGTTTCAGGGCAAGAGATTGTGTTTTAGACTAAAAGGGAGTGCATTATGAGAAGAAT
>NW_027658705.1:0-20664 GCF_041902795.1 Electrophorus electricus | reverse complement strand
CTGAAACCCGGAGGTGCTAATATCCCTGTCTCAGAAAAGAATAAAAAGGAGTACATTGAGCGTATGGTGAAGTGGCGTATAGAGAGGGGGGTTGTTCAGCAGACTGAGAGCCTGGTGCGCGGCTTCTACGAGGTACAGCATGACACCCTTCCCTTATCACTCAAAAACTGATAACTATGGTGTGGTGTAAACGCTGATTTCAGCACTAGCTTGTGCCTTGCATCTCTAAAGTGATTTCCCCTTATATTAAATGCATTTTTCTCACTTTTGGAATAGGTCCTTCAGCCACAGGTGTCTTTCTGTGGAAGGGGATCATGTTTCATGTCATTAGAGTCGAAAAAGCTTATTTGAGGAAATCTATATGTTGTTCATAACTAAAAAAAATGTATTCATAACACTTAAGAGCATTCCAACTTGAGCTCATGTCTGTTACATCTAAATGAGTTGAGAGTGGACCAAGCTAGAACTGTTGGGCATACAGTAAGGTCCAAAACCAAAAAAGAGTTCACTACCAAGAACTTTTTTGCATCTGCATTAAAAAACACATATTGACTCATTTAAACACACATACAGCCACATTTAAAACCGACAGGCGGTTATCTTGTTACATTGTTATTTTGTTACATAATTATCTTGTTACATTGGCATATGCCAAGGGGTCGGATGTATTAGGCAGAAAGTGAAGAGTCAGTTCTTTAAAGTGATGTGTTGGAACCAGGAAAAAATTGAGTGTCAGAACATCTCAAAAATGGCAGATGTCTGGGATGTTCCTGGTATGCAGTGGTTACTACTTGCCAAAAATGGTCTAAATGGTGAACCAGCAGCAGGGTCATGGGGCTCACTGATATGCATGGGAAGCAAAGTCTAGTCCATCTGGTGCAATGTCACAGATCTTCTATAGCACAAATGGCTGAAAGAGTTAATGCTGGCCATTATAGAAAGGTGGTGAGAACAAACAGTGCATAACAGATTGTTGTGTATGGGACTACATACACCCATATCCACCCATGCTGCGCCTGCCCACTGCCAAAAGCACCTACAAGGGGCATGTGAGCATCAGAACTGGACCATGGACTCACAAATCACATTTTATTTTACAACGTGTGAATGGATGGGTGTATGTGCATTGCTTGCCTGGATAAGAGATGACACCAGGATGCACTATGGGAAGATGGCAGATGCAGTGTGATTCATTGGGCAATGTTTTGCAGGGAAACCTTGGGTCCTGGCATTCATGTGGATGTTATTTTGACACCTACTACCTACTTAAACATTGTTGCAGACCAAGTATATCCTCTCATGTCATTAGTTTTCCCTAATAGCAATGGTCTCAGTAGGATAATATGCCCTACCATAATGTAAAAACTAAAAATCAGGAATGATTTAAGGAACATAACAGTTCTGACCTGTACTGACTTGGCCACCAAATGTCCCAGATTTCAGTCCAATGAAGCATCAGTGGGATGTGCTAGAAGAAGAAGTATGTGAAGTGGGGAGGCACCACCTCACAAATTACAGGACTTAAAGTATCTGCTGCTAATGTCTTGGTGCCAGATACCACAGGACACCTTCAGTGGTCTTGTGGAGTCCATGCCTCAATGGATCAGAGCTGTTTTGGCGGCATGAGGGAGATCTACACAATATTAGGCAGGTGGTTTTAATGTTATGACTGATCACTTTATGGCCAAATGAATGTGGACACCTTCACAACACAGCTGTATGAACTTGATGGATATCCCATTCCAAAACCGTACACATTAATATGGAACTTCCCCCACCCCCTCTTGGAACTACCACTGTTCTGGGAAGGCTTTCCACAAGATAGCTATGGGAATGTACGCCAATGTAGTCAAAAGAACATTTGTGAGCTCAAGCATTGATGTTGGATAAGACGGTCTATCTGAAAATCAGTATTTCAGTTCAAACACAGTCAAGTTCAATGGGGTTGAGGTCAGGGCTCTGTGCAGGCAATTGAAGTTCCTCCACACCAATTTTGTCAAACCATGTCTTTGTGGCACTTGCAAGGTAACAGCCATGCTGGAAAAAGAGAGGGCCTTCCCCAAACTCTTGCCACAGAGTGCATGCATATGTTACATTTATATTTACAGCATTTAGTGTACACTCTTGTCCAGAGCTTACAAAATTGTTTTGTTGTCTCCATAGAAGAAAGCATTATACTAGTATTTTATATAGAATTGGTTCACTTGATAGAGCAGGTAGAGCATGGTGCTAGTAACATATGGGTCATAGATTCATTTCCCAGGGAGCACATGTCCAGTCACACAAATGTTATTTATATATATATATATATATATATATATATATATATATATATATATATATATATATATATATATATATATATATATATAATTTATATATATAATATATAAATTTATATATATAAATATATATAAAGAAGATTCTATATAAATCTGAATATTCTCTCTCTCTCTCTCTCTCGCTCTCTCTCATATATATATATATATATATATATATATATATATATATATATATATATATATATATATATATATATATAAAGGTGGAAAATTTCAAGCAAGGGCCCAGTGGTTAGTAGACAGTAATTTTGCATAAACAACTGTGAAATTTTCTTGGTTGAAGATGAGTTGGTCACACTGAAAATAAGGAATTCAAGAGATTTAACCTTCAAGCCTCTTTCTGAGAAATGCTTACATCTCATATATTGTGGCTACAGCACCTTCAGGACCATTAAACCAGGGGTTATGAGCAGAGCTAAACCCAGAAAGGAAGGAATTATTGTGGGCCATCTGGTAGTTGTAGCTCAGTGGATAAAGTACTATCCCTCTTAATTAGAATGTTGCCAGTTCAAGCCCCACCACTGCTAACTTGCCATTTTTGGACCCCAGAGCAAGGCCCTTAACCCCCAATTGTTCAAATTTGTACACAGTCATGCCTTAAATGTAGATTACAAAGATTTTATATTTAGTGATCCTAGTTTACATTTAGTGTGGTTGTTGGTATTATCTAGTGTCACACAAGTTTTTAACACAGATTTTACAGGATCTATTTTGGAAAACATGAGGAACAGACGGTCTCAGCAGGGTAGAACCTAGGTAAGGTCTCAGTGCAGCTCGCAGACAGTCGGTTTAGTTCCAATTAACTGCCACTACTGCTGCACTATAAAGCCTAGCATACTATGCTATGCTATCAGAAATGAGAACAGCACCCTCCCATGAGGGGTGGATGCCATCCTATTTCAAAAGGCCAAGCCTGCACTCAAAATGAGTTTGGTTACCTATCTATAAAACCCACACTGTTTTCTGAGCACAATTTAGACACCCAGCAGTGCAGTGCTCACAACCTGCTGTAGGTTTCGGTGCCGTGCCAAAAGAAGCATACTGTAGTATTCGACAATGTGCTCACTACCTCACACACCTTTTTAACATTACTCTTTGTAAATCTGTCTGCTTCAGCCCAGGACTGCTAGAATTGATGCTATAGTCTGCTAGTTTTTTAATGCCTAAGTGCACTCTTCTAAAACTGAATTCTTCTCATTCAAACTACTGATTAATCTACACTTCTTAGAGATAAATTTATTGCTAATGATGCTGCACTTAACACAAGCAACAAATGACTCAGAAGCCATGATGAAATGAGAATACTAGTAGGATACTTGGCTTTGGTTAGTTAAATCATGATCAGTTTTTAATGGTAAAGTAGTCTCCATTGTCTTATAGAAATTGTTGATTTGCTGTACTATGTGCTTCAGTTTGCATCACTGACCTGTTTTGCATTGTGTACTGCTTTGTTTCACAATATTTCACAATAATAGTACATATAGTTGACTAAGGGAGATCTAGCCTGGCAGGCATTTCACAAACTGGCTTATGACAAGCGTGGCTTCCAGTGACAGTGCCTCATTTAAAGTCACCGAGCTTTTCAGTACAACCCATTTTATTGCTAATGTTTGTCAATAGAGAATGCATGACTGTGTTTGATTTTATATATCTGTTATACACCTGGGTGTAGTTGAAACACCTGAACTCAAATATTGAGAGGGTTGGCCACATACAACTGATACTATTTACTGGAAGGCAGAATTTCTTAATTTTTGACATGTCCATATTTGTCTTTATCAGACAAATTCACGTTATTCACGGTATCCCAGCACACCTTTAGTACTTAATATGAAATATATGGCCTCAAAATTTAAAGAAATGGTATGTGGATGGGATATTCATATATATTTGTTTCATACAAGCAGTTACAAATAATTATTTGCCTCAATCTTAAATAATCTATCGTTGAATAATAAGTATAAACTAAGCCGAGTAAGCTTTATTAGTTTTTGAAGACCGCTGAAATAAAAACGTACAGTTCCTGTATTTCCTGTGCTGTACACAAAAGCAAAAACTAACAGTACTTATGGGTGCAGGTTGTGGATGCACGGCTGGTCTCCGTGTTCGATGCAAGGGAGCTTGAGTTGGTGATTGCGGGCACAGCAGAGATTGATCTGGTGGACTGGAGAAACAATACTGAATACAGAGGAGGTAACGTGATTTATAGATATTATGTAAAACTTTTGCATTTAAGAGGTTGTGAGCTCATGAGGGATAATCTTGAAACTATAATCAAATATATGCAGTGCTGAAGTATGTGAGTGATGTAATAGCTGGGTTACAATTCACCAAGCCTGTTTGGTTACATCATACTTAATAACCATTTTACCTTCACATATATATATATATATATATATATATATATATATATATATATATATATATATATATATATATATATATATATATATATATATGACACTGATGTCACCTGATTGGTGATTCTCTACAGGTTATCATGACAACCACATTGTTATTCGCTGGTTCTGGGCTGCAGTGGAACGATTCAATAATGAGCAGAGATTAAGGCTGCTTCAGGTAAGCCATCCCCCAAAGACCCACACTACTGGCTGAGAAAAAAATACACACAACAAATAACACACATTTTTGTGCTTCAGTGCTTTACAAGGTGCTTTTCCATTGTCAGTTTGTGACAGGGACATCCAGTATTCCTTATGAAGGCTTTGCCTCCCTTAGAGGCAGCAACGGACCTCGTCGTTTCTGTGTGGAAAAGTGGGGCAAAATTACCTCCTTACCCAGGTAAACCTATTTGGATTGCTAAGGATGCTTAACAGTTTCCTACAGCTAATATGTCTTGTCAGGTTGCCCACCAAGTGGTAGGGTAGTGGTAGCCTAGTGCTTAAGGTATTTGACCTGTAATTGCACGGTTGCTGGTTTAAGCCCCACCACTGCCAAGTTTCCACTGTTGAGCCCCTGAGCAAGGCCCTTAACCCTCAAGTTGTAGTTAATCATGATTGTAAGTTGCTTTGAATAAAAATGTCAGCTAAATGTAAAATGTCAAGTATTTTGGAAGTAACTTTGATTGTTGATTTTAGTTTGATCTGCACTGTTCAAGAAATCCACTAGATGGCAGAGGTGGGCATGCCATAACATCACTGAACTAAAAATATCCTTTGCTTGCATGTGTGTGTGTGTGTGTGCTGGATTGGACAGGGCCCACACCTGTTTTAACCGGCTTGATCTCCCGCCATACCCCTCCTTCTCCATGCTGTATGAGAAGATGCTAACTGCGGTGGAGGAGACTAGCACCTTCGGCTTGGAGTGACCCTTCACTCATCCCCTGGGCACTCAGGCCTAAGTCAAGCGCCTCGAACTCCTGATGCCTGTTGGCATAGTCACTGAAAGCACTTACAACCCATTTTAACTGTTGCACTGTCTCACTTTGTGACCTCTGCCAACATGGGCCCTTGCAGATGAGACCAGTGGGCCTGTATGATCAGTGACATCTGATGACACCTGTTGCCCATCTAGGCTGTTGCCAGTCCCCACCATGTAATGGACAAAATGAGTCAAGATCAAAGCGGCTGTGCTGTAAAAAAAAAACAAAAAACATGGGACTCTTGGGCACCTTCTAACCAATTATTTCATGGCAAGGGAAAAGTGATGTTCCACTGCACACCCTTGCTGGATTACATTCTCAGACATGTGATGGATTTTAACTTTGTAACAGCCTAATGTTGTACACTCTTTCTGCAAAAAGTCTTTTTTGTTTGTGTGTGTTTTTTATCAGTCACAACAACGCAGCATGAATGTTCATGATGTTGCAAAGATGTAGGCTTTTTTAAATTACCAGTGCTTTTTTGGGTCACCTAAAGCACAATCACTGTTGACTTATGAGGCTGACCACTCATGTTCACACACATATATACGTATACATATATTCATACACCATAATGTACTGAAAATTCCAAATGCACAATCATTGTTTTATTGCATTTATACATTGCTGTGTTTGTACTTATTCTAGTAGGCATATGGTCTGCAATTAACATGTAAGCCTGTGGCACAATTTGCACTTGAATGTACCAATGTAATGTGTCCACTATGAAGAATGAAAAAAAAACATCTTAAGGAATGATTCTAGAAAAGGATTAATAAGGGGCAGTATGAATTATGCACATGAGTGTCTAGTACACATGTTCTTTTCAGATGGCGTACAGGATGTAGGAAGTCATCAACCCTTTGTCTATGTAGCCGGGAAAACAAAAAAGCCAGGAACTTGTGGTCCTACTATGTCGTATTTCCAGCCCTCATTTGGTTTTTAGCACATGAAGATTCCTCAAAATCATGTTCAAAGATATTTAAAAAGCACGGGAAGATTTGGAAGATTAAATTGGACACTCTTTCTACCCAATTGAAATACTCTTAATGTGGACCTTTGGAGTAATGTGATTTGATTTGCTTTTTTAAAAAATAATATTCTGAACAAAACATTGAGTGATTGGCCTCAGAATGCTGCTTGCTGTTTGTAAGAAATACAGGTTTGTTTGTTTGTTTTTTTGTCTGAAAGTTTCACTCATTCATTTTTCACATTCACATTTTCTGAAATGTTTGCATGACACACATTCTCTCACCACAGCTACTTGAATTGTGTTTCACATCTTTCAGTGACTCTGCCGCTGCACCGACCTTCGGATTGTACACTCACAGCCCTTCATGAATGTGTTTTTTTTCCAGCGTTCACAGATTTGAGCTTGTTATTTTTTTCTCTTTGTTAGCCCGGGTATCACTGGAAAGATTTGAAATGGGCTGGAAAGAGCAAAAGCATGAAGGAAAAAAGTACTTGAACTTGTTACAGTTACTGCTCTTTTGTAGCTAGTGTACCTAGAATCAGATGATAGCGCTCCAATTTATGCCCCGCTCATTTTAATTTCATCCCTTATGATATTTTATTTTTGGATTTATACTTGCACTGAATGTACCAAAGTTTTTGGGATGGCATAGGCTGTCCTAATATTCTTGTTCTTTGTTTTTTGAAGAGAAGCAAAATTTCACATTCCTATTATCACTCAACCATCCCGTCAATTCTTGAAGTTTGCATACCACTATTCAGCACTTGGGTTCATTGTATTTTGTTTTTTTCTCATCTGAAAGTAAGGGATTGTTTAAAAAATGTTGGCTACATACTGGCCTACCTGTATCCTTTTCCTTCCTTGTTCCCTAGGATGTGTTTGATTAAATAAACCAAGCAAGGGCTTGATTACAGTTCTCCTTTTCCTCTTCCTCTTCATCTTCTGCTCTCCAGCATTCAGAAACCTTGTTGATAAATACTACCTGCTGTGCAAATCCATGGGTATGCATATTCATATGTACATATTCTTAACCAGAACATAACCTCTCCCACACTTTTGAAGAGGGAAGCACCCACCAGAAAATAAATATCAGTCACACCCAAAGATGGGACCCAGTACAGCTGTGTGCTGGGTTTAGGACAATGTATGGCAGCACCCAACAACTCTATCAAATTTCTCTGCACTGAACAGTGATGAGTGTAATGTACAGAAGACATAACGATAATCAAAAAACACCCATGAATTCATCAAAACACTTTGCTGTATACTCCTACATTATTGATATACTCCTACATTATTGATATGCTGCTGAGAGTTTGCTGAATATTTATTTAATCTAAAAATGACCACTTAAATTAGTGCCATCAAATTAATGACATTAATGTTGTTCAGAACATTAAATGTTTCATAAGAAAAACGGCTCATGAATCAAATTACATTTTGTTCACTCAAATAGCAGACTTGTAAACATATAACCATGAACAGACGAAAAAAAAAAATTCAGTATCACTACAAACCTGTAATATGAAACCCCGAGAAAGTTCTAATATTCAAAATATCTATAGGAAAAGCACAGTTTAACTGTAAGGATTATGAGCCAAATGCATATCTTTCTCATGTAACCTTATTCAGTAGTTGTCAAGGTAGGTGGATCAGAAGTAAGATTGTAAACATTACTCTTTTTAATTACAGTGTGTAGAAGGACATTTAGTGTTTCTCAAGATCACAGACATTGCACCTTTCAACCTTGTTTTGTCTCCTGTACTCTTGTCATTTGCGGGCTCTGTCATGGTTGGCCGAGAACCAATCACACGTCTCCTTCACAGCTGAAGAAAGACAGCAGAAGGTGTTATCATGAGTACTGTGAGTATCTGAAGTTAGATATTTTGTGTGCGTTTGGTAGGATTGGAGATGTTTACCTGTGCGGAAGGGCGTGAAGGTGAAGTCGGGACGGTATCGGCGGAGTTTAGCATTGCTTGCCGTTTTCTTCATTTGACCATCGGACTTGCTGGTGTCGTACTGAACAAAGGAAGTCAAGAACAAACTGCCTGTACTCTTTTTATGAGAATCAAACTTCCACAACAGAGTACGAACCTTCCGACACTGCCCATTTCACTAGTATATACATATGTTGTATACATAATACATAAAAATTACAAGAGGAAACAAATGCACTGTATTACACTGCATTCTCTTTACTTCATTACAACAGAAGACTCTAGTCCTCCACTTAATGTAGACATACTGTTGTAGCACTGCTACCAGTACTTTTCCTATTTTGAAACATCTCATTTCTATTCATTTATGAAGACCTTGATGATTACTAGCTAAATTAATCAGGAGGATCCATGGAAATCAGTCAGAAATGTATTCACTCATTGTTTGGCATATTGCTATTTGCTGTAGTAGCAGTTGGGGAAAATTCTTCACTGATTTATGTGTGAGTATGCCTGAAAGGATACAACCACAGGTCCTGTAAACTCAAAGGCTTCAACAATCGCATCAGTAACATCCTTAATGGTAATTTCATCCTCCTCTCCAACTGAAACAGAATGTGTGATTTAGAGAGAAAATACACGGAGAGATTTAATTAAAATATTGCTGAATTGTGTCATGTGGAGAGATTGACCACCTGATAATATGATGGGCTCCACCTCGTCATATTCTCTCAGCACCCACAGGTAGAGGCGAGCCAGATCCAGGGAGTAGATGAACTGCCGAAGGCCACTCCCAGAGCCACACACCTCTAAAGGTGTCCCAGTCACTAACATACACATGAATGCACAAGCTAAGCATTCTAATTTTTAACCCACTTTTATTGTTTAAAGAACACAATAAAACCATACATAAACTCGAGTTTCAAATAAATCTCCATTGTCAGAAATGCATAGCTGGAGATCAGTAATAAGGAGACAACCAGAATAAATATTTTTTAAAGTTTTCGTTCCTATTTTTAATATAATACATACTTTTAATTTCTAAAATGTAAGGAAATGTGGTAAGTGGTAAGAAACTTTTAATTTTTCATTTTTAGCTATTTCACTTTATTCATGCTCATTAATTTTGGACTAGCTCTGAAGCAACTCTAGCATCTCACAATCCTGGAAAACATTACAGATTGGTAATTTATCCTCTCTACAAACTGAAGTGAAATCTTCACACAATGTAAAAGAGCAGGCATTTTCAAATGGCGGAAAAAAGAAAACTATAAAAACTGAGATATGATGTTTTCATCTGAAAACAATGATATAATAATGATAATGTGTTATGCTACACTGGTTTAGTCCTGAGGCATCAAAGAAAATAGAAGACTGAAAGCAGTTTCATTTCATCTTATTCATATAAATTTTAAGCAGATTTCTAAATTAATTCACTTTGCAAGTTAAAATTACATATTTATCCTGTAATGTGGCTACTATATTAATTAGTATAGAGAGTGTCGAGGGGGTGCCTGTGTGTGTGTATTCCCTACGTTTTGCTTTGTAGGCCTTGTGGACAAGTGCTGGCAGAACATGGCCATCTTCTATGCTGAAGTTGTCATGGGGACCGAATATATTTGTGGGGATTATAGCAGTGTACCTCCGTCCATACTGCTGAAAACAAGCTCTGCAACACATCAGTGTTCCCCAAACACATTAGAATACAGCACATTATCAAAAGCAAATAGACTGCAGAGATCCCTGACTGCAATCCTAAATAGTAGTAGCATAATTGCATTTGTAATCATAAGAAAAGTGTGTTGTATAAGGATTGATCGTAGGAAGTATCATTCTGGATTCCTTCAGATAACAGGTTGACAGCCCTGCTATAAACAAACTAGTACCTAGTAACCACTGATCATAGGGAGACAGGAGTGTCTGTATACAACTACTCACCTGTTGTGGACATCAACCATCCGTTTGGCATAAGCATAACCGGAGTTAGACCAATGAGGAGGACCATTGTGGATCTGAGGGAGAATGATGAACATGAACAGTTGGGTGTATTATATATTTTTTTGGGTTTTTTTTGTGGGTTTGCTAGGTGAACACTGCCATATGAGGTTGGGGGAAAAGGACGATGTTGAGGGTGTGTACCATGGTCTCATCAATGGGGTAGGTGGTTTTGTCTGGGAAGATGCACGTGGACAGACAGGAGACGACTTTGACCACACCAAATTCATGAGCTGTGTGCAGAACATTATCATTGATGGCCACATTTTGTCTCTGAAAAATGAAAATGCAGTCAAAACACACTAAACAAAATAATTTGTATATTTGCCTATATAAGTTTATGTGTGCAGTGTGTTACCCAGAAATCCAGGTTCTGTCTCAAGTGCCGGAAGAGGCCACCCACCATGGCCGCAAGATGGATTACATGCGTGGGACGATGTTTTTCGAAAATAGCCCTCGTCTGAGCCGCATTTCTAAAACAAGAGACAGCAATGTACCACTCTGAGAAAACCTCCAGTTTTCATCACAGGGACACACCACAAGCCACTCAATAGAGACAATAAAATATCAATGTGCCTAGATTTAAATTAATTCCATTAACACTTAGTTAGGGATGATTCTAATTGGAAATTTGATTCCAACTCATTGTTGTTGGAAGTGAATGTGGCATCAGTTTTAAGATAGTTCAACTGCTCCAAAAAGGAGAATACTGCAACCTGAAGACCTGTTTCACCGGGACCAATCAGTTCTTGGTACAATGAAGTTTTGTCTGCACAAACCATTTTATAAATGTCTCAGTAGCTATCAGTGTCATTATAACTAGAGCCACTTGCTTTTCAATATGAAAATACAACAATATAAAATTATTATTCCATACAGTATCTAAATTAACCAACGATCAGGACAAAAATAGATCTGATTATTCCAGTTTTATTAGTAGAAATTAGAAATTAGAGATCATATGAATCATAATTCACCAACAGCTACAGCTCCAGTTTACCAGCAGCTCCCAAGCAATTGTTAGGCACTCCTTTAAGAGAAAAGCATCTGGATCCCTGGATCTCTCTGATTATCCCAGTTTTGACCTTAAAATAAACCATTCCGCAGCAGTTCTGCATTTTTAAGGAATAACAAGCACTGTTTCAGTCTGTATTTCTTTGTGAGAGACTTTGAAAATTGGTGTCACAGGAGAAGAACTGCAGAAAAAGTGAAGGAAGTAAACACCAGTTTAAGGCACAACACACACCAGCTGAAGGAAGTGTTGTGAAAGCAAATCTAAGAACAAAAGTGATAAAACAACATAACCAAAATTCCATGTGCTCTGTCATCACATTATTCTAACGTCTACAGGCAGGGGGACAGTACCCTGACATTGGACTTATGCAATGACTGCAGCAACTCCTATTTCTCTGCAACAGGTTTTCACCCCCAGGTCCTTACTGTTCTCCACAGCTGCTACTCCACTAGCTGATCAGGGGGCTGAGCCAAAACTCCAGCTCACGTTCTCCGAGTTCTTTCCCTTTAGACAAATTTACATTTATTCCTGAAACTGCAATCAAACTAACTGAACCTTATGGTTTGTTGTATTAAGAATTATTGGAAAATCAGTTTGTGAAGCTAAATTGATTGCTTTTAACTAAAGTGAAAAGTGTTGTTAACTGAACGGTTTATTGTTTTAATGATTCATAAATTTAAGAAACTGAGACTCACGTTAGGTCGGCATCTTTGGAGGACAGGAAGATCCACTCCTCTCCTTCTCTAGCACCCCCTTCCTCTATCACTATTCGCTCGATGGCCTTCCCCACCAGACCGCTGCCTCCTGTCACCAGCACACGCTTTGGATCCACTTTTACTTCCATCTGCTGGGCAAAGATGGAGAAGCAGCTGCTTGTCAGCAACAACTAACAATGCAAAGTACAGCATGAGAGTAACCCGAGATGCATTAACAAGCAGTTACTGAAAGAAGGATACATGCAACTTTAATCCTGACCCCTCCTGCAGCACAGTGAGGCATACTAAGCAATGCAAAAAAATCTAGTTTAGTTTGTCAGTGGGTACTGTAAACAAGATGTTTTTGTCAGTGAGATAAGGAAGGAATGAAAGAAATGATAAACCAGCCTCCTCTGGTGATCTAGGTAGGCTTACTTCTTTTGTATCAGTACAGGGAAGAATTTATTTATTTGTAGTACCCATAAAATTTGTACATGTATGAAATGGGGAAAAAAGTTCGTTCAGCTTATCTATGACATAGAGCCTTTGTCACTGAAGGTCTGTTGTAACTATAGCTAATGTGCTAGTTAATGGGTGCACTCTGACATTTTATAACAACCTAGGGAAAAGTTATATTTGCGATTACCACACTTTTATCACAGATAGGCTATATGATAAAGAATGAACAACTGACCTATTAATGCTCTCCATTCTTGCATATTTACCATTACTAGGTTGTACAAAATCCCATTTAACATGTCTAAATACCTAGTAATTGTCTAAATACCTAGCAATACCAAAATGAAGCACATCAGAAAATGTGGAAAGTGAGCCACCAGGAACACAACCGTATAACAGGAACCGTATAACACAAAAAACAATGAAAACCACAGTGTGAGGGGGCAGACCATGACACGATTAAATAAACAAATTAATTTTGTAGTTATTTGGAGATGATTTTAATTATTACATTTTTTACACTTTAAAAAAATGTATTTTACAATTTTTAAAATTCATTCGTTTCACTCCATAATTAGATCTAGGTCTACTTTTCCATAAACGTATTTTACTTAAGTTATTTAGTTAATAATTGTATAGTTATTTTAGTAGTTGTTTTAGTTAATTTAGTTAATTATTTATTTACACATCTATTTTAGATGATAATATGAAGTCTGAACTAAATCTGTCTATAGTTTAACAGTGTTAAACAGTGGAGGAGGGGTGCCAAGCAACTCTATAGATAATACATGGGATGGCCAGAGGGAGACATTCCAGTTGCGACATGGATAAGGGTAAACTTTCCTGCTTTTCCAAATAGTATCCACGCTTAAAGCTGTTAGTGTTCAATGCAGCAATCGACCATTGCTCAACATGTATAAACACGAAACTAATACCTAAACTAACATTTAAAACCTCTGAGATCACTGGTAAAATCCAACAAAAATAACAAAACACAGGTTGAAGTATGTTTTCATGTAGCCTATGTTTCATGTTACTGTGCCATTGCATATTTCAAGAAATTGCAAAGATATGTTACAGTCGTTACACTGGTTTTGAGGATAGACATCAGGTAGATACTCTCTTTAGATAACACATGCATGCCATTGTGGGAACATTGCCATAGTGAAATGGGTGAGGGGTAAACTTTCCTGTTCTGACATATAACAAGAACAATGCAATAGTACAACGCTTAGAGCTATTAGTGCTCAGTGCAGCAATAGACCATTATTCATCATGTCTAAACTCATAACTAAGAGGTAAACTAACATTTAAAACCATCAAGATCACTGGTAAAAATTAACAAAAATAGCAAGACACACGTTTCAAGTATGTTTTCATGTATCTTATGTTTCATGCTACTCTGCCATTGCATATTTCAAGGAATAGCAAAGAAATGTTCCAGATAGGTAATTTTCAGTGGTTACATATTTAATAACCAGTCTTTTAATCTTGCTTCTTGGCATATAAAACAGGAGGCGCACATACACACTGCTTGTATTTCCCATAACAGAGATTGCATATACCTTTGTAGTGATGATGCCAACATCTGAGTACCTTAATTACAGCTGATATGTTTATAACTGTAAACTCACAACAGTTCATCAACACAAAATGTTGGTGGAAAAACAGAGAAGCACAATCAGTGGCAGACTGATACGGCTCTGCAAACAACTGTCAATTAACAAAGTTGAGGGATACATAAAGGTAATCAATAACTTATCTCGTTGATCATTATACATGCTTATATTTCAAATTAAACACAAATGTGTTGCTAAGTGATAAGATGTAACAATGTACATTCATGAAGCATTCCTGAAGAAAATTAATGCGATAATTTATGGAACAATTTAAAAACCTGAAATGTGTCATTCTGGAGGAAATATGAGTTGAAGGCCAGATTACATGGGTTCCCAGCCTCATCAACACCAATAATCTCCTCATAATTATAAGGATTTAAAAATGTGCTTAATACATCAAATAAGATTTACACTGCTTGTGAAACTTAAAAAGTAATTGAAATGTTTTTTTAAACGGTAAACGGTTAATGACTACATTAAATATTGAATAAACTAAGATGATAAAAAGGAAGTTTTACCTTTTTTTGTCAGTAAATAATTCTTCAATGAGAACACCAACAAATTCCCCTAGGAGTCCTCTTATAATTTAGCAAACTATTATAATAAAGCCACAAAAAAGTTTTAAAATTTTATCTTAGAACTCTCACACCAACACACCACTACATTGGCCTGGAGTAAATGACAAACTCAGAAATTGTGGATCAGGCAGTCTAGGGGAGGGGTGAAATCCTGTTGATCCTGTATTTCTCAATGACACCAGTTTACACTGAACACAATGGAATGATGAGGAGAAAGGTGGTATGGAAAGGAATCCTTGTGTGAAAATGTGAGCATGACTAACAAACTTCACCATTAGGAAGATATTTGGAGAATAGTGAATAATGAAATAAATATTTAATTATACAATTATTCATAATTAGGAAATAATTTTTCTCATATTTTAACAACATTTAGCACTTTTCTGTGTTCTGTGTTCAATATTTTAACATTTTAAACCATTTTACTGCATGTGTTGATTTTCATTTGCATGTGTCACAGTGGGCCGAGCACCCAGAGAGAGGGACAACTCCCACACACACACCACACATGCTACTGTCCCAATCACTTATTGCTCATACACTCTTGTTAACTGGTTCAAGATAGCATCAATGAATGACAAATTACTTTCACACACCTACATATAACCAGTTATTCTACCTGATTTGAAGGGATTCTTTTTTGGGGGTGAATCTCCTGTTAATTGGTTTGAGAAAAAAAAAAAAAACACTTTTGCAAAACGTATGTTGATGTTAATTACATATTCAGAATCATCACAACTCCCGTGAAATTTCAATAACCAACTTACTTTCTCCTTTTAATGGCTATGAGAGTCTCACCTCTTATTCTAGGTAAAGTGATCTGCAGTTTCAAAGTTTCGCACTCATTATCGTTTGTCCACTAACATCGTTTGAAATATCAGAAAAAAATACCCAGCACTCGAACATTTCCGAGAACACTGATTATGTTCCGATTACAACTCCAAAACATTTTCAACATTAAAGAAACTTTAATATTTGTTTTATGAAGTTCACCAAAACAATTCATTTCAATATGTCCTTAATTTTACATCTGTATCTCCTACCTGTGTGTGTTATGCGGTACGTGCGGGCACGTTCGGAGCAGTTATGTAGGAGCGTTCGAATGCACGCGAGTCAAAGCTTTTACTAACTGAACTACCAGCAAATTGTGTCGCGTTAAACTTTAGCTATATAATCTTTCTAAAGCTTTATAAAAGCGAAATATTTGTGATTAGAACTTGGTCTAATTGTTGTATCCTGTTATATTTGCTATGTACATTTTAATTGGTTTTGTTTGGGGAATGGATAGACTAATTTTAGTTCGTCGCTCAGAAAACTCCCAATGTAGGTATACCTATGGCCTTTACCGAGGTCAAGATATCCTCGCTTTAGCGATTCGCGGTCAAGTCATCCGCGCTTTAAATCCGAAAACGCCTATATGCGCAATTTTACGGTATTTCGCTTCTCATTGCAAACTAACGCTCCCTAAGTAAAGAGAAACAAACGTTCGTATATTTCGAAGAGCTATTTATAATCTTTTAAAAAATATTTGGTAATATAAAAGTTGCAAGATTATCATAATATCTATTGTGCAATATTGTGATTTAACAGTGCTGCTCACCGCAAACAAGCAAAGAGGACAGAGACTTTCGTATTATTTGAAGAGATTTGGTGGAGACACACACTTTTACTGCATTTTAAAAATGCACAATATAGTTTAATTTATTGAACTTGTTTACTTTCATCATTACATTAATCACAATCGATAATACATTTAAACAGTTTAATAAGCATTGTGCAAAATAGGTTTTCTATATAATATTTCTCAGACGTTTATACTATTGCGTAGAATTTAAGATTCACGACACAGGACATTGGTTTCAAACCTGACACTTAATCTCTTTATCTCTCTCTCTGGATTCAGATCATTCAAAAAAAGTGAATAAAAATTAGAAATCTATTTCCTAAAATTCTGCACTATTAATCTCATATATTATACATAATAAACACAATAGTATTTATAAAATATACTAAAACCTATTCAATTATATATACACATCCACATAATAATAATAATAATAATAATAAAATATAACTTCACTATTATATTATACTGATATTTGCAGTGAAAATAACTTTCTGATTAATTTCTTCGTAATTCTGACGTCAACAAAATAACATCTGCCACAATTATTGAGGCATACAATTTTCATGCAAAAGAAACCAAATGGCTTTTGTCATTTGGATTACATATCAAGTACATTTAAGTGGCAGAAACTAGCTAATGGTTAAAAATATGGCAATGGGAGCACTCACCTGGATACAGAGAATTAAAACAAAACAAAAGTGAATAAAAGATTCTTCAAATTCTTAACACATTAAGTTAAAAATAAAATGAATGTTCGGAATGAGATTTCTCAGACTAAAGGTTAAGATATTAGCCTGCTAACGGGAACATAAGATAGCTTTGCCCATGAATAAAAGCTACTTTAACTTCTCAAAACATTTGGATCGAATTATATTTGGGTAGATTATTATACCATTTGTGATATGTACATTAATCACTAATCAATCATTTAACAAGACAGAACCGAGTGTTATGTACCACTCTCATCTGGCTTGGCCACAGACTGAGGAAAAAAATCGTGTTATAAAATAATTATGCAACCAAACTATGGGTGCCCAGAAATGACAAAATGCATCTGTACTCCCCTTGGCCATAGAAACAAACAAGATAGCATAATAAAAAAAGAAGGCTTTCCAATGACATTAAGTATTAAAACAACAACATAATATAATATAATATAATATATGAAATAATAATATTATTATAAATAATATTTCTATATCTGTTACATTTACACAATAATATTTTTCATATATGCTGTAGTGTACCATTACAGTAAACCCCCCCCCCCCCCCCCCCCGCGCTGACATGTCCACCATCGGGACTGTGAACCCCAGGCCACCATGGTAACCGCAAGCCTGGTGCATGCACAGTGAAAGACAGGCTGGGAGCCACCCCCAAGGGAGATGTCATGAATGAGGGGGAAAGGTGGAGTTCATAACGCTCCATGGTGGGTCTGACAGGACCAAAGGTGCGGCAACGTTCAGCAACAGCAGCAGCCTTAACAGGGGCGGAAGTGCAGCAGAGATGGTTCCAGAAGCGTGGTGGAGATCAGCAGCGGCAGCAACTTCAACAGGACCAGAAGCACTGCAGCGATCAGCAACGCCAGCAGCCTCAGCAGGACCCAGCCAAGACACAGTCTGGCGCACCCACAGAGACAGTGGCCACAAACAGAGACAAATGAGGTAGTGCACCCACAGACACAGTAGGCACACAAACACAAGTGTCCACCCTCCCAGCCCTCCCTGTTCTTCATACATACATGTCCCTGGCCCTGAAGGACACACAAAGGTCTGCCTTGAATCCAGACATGCCGAGACAGACTTTTCCCCCACACGTCACAAGCCACCCAGGGAGAGCCCATCATGGAGGTGAAGCCCTTGAGGCAGTCCTATTCCTCGGCTTTGGATGGATCCACCACGTACTCATAACCCACACCTGGAATAGAGAGAGAAGAAATTAAGGAAGCAACAGCAGGAAACACAGCCACTAGACCACACACATAGTGGTCCCAGTGGAGCCAGTTTGCATCCTATGAGCCCAGCCTGGGAGCCCTCCACACTAGACGTGACAAATCCTCTACCTTAGTAGCATGCTTCCTCTTGGAGCATGCTCAGCCATGGGCGCACCCCCTTGGAGTAGTCCTAGTGCTGAGTGCATTGGCATCCTGTGGAGGTTGGTCATTCTGTGACCCAAGTGCCACAGAGCAGGAGTTTCTTGACACAGACAGACATTTATTAACAAGACAAAACAGAAACGGTAATGGTAATGGCTTTCACATAAAACAAACCAGTACACCATGATAAAGATGATGAATGATAAACACAATAACGCAAGCACAAGTAGAACAGCAAATATGGGCATGGAACAATGAACATGCACACTTACACCTTCAATGACCAACCCACTCTACACACACAGGGTTTTAAATACATACAGCGACATGTGAACAAGGTGCAAGAGGGGCATTGCTACAAACAAGTGCAGCATTTGACACTAAAGATGAAAATAATTTACTAGATAAACTCAAAAATGTTGTTGGTTTAAATCTTATCTAGCCGGTTGCTACCAGTTTGTTAACAAGGTTAGCTCTGGTGTCCAACAAGGATCTGTTCTAGGGCCTTTGCTTTTTTTCTTTATATATGCTACCTCTAGGTGACATTATAACATAGTACATAATCACTGTGCTAGTATGCTGTATGCTGATGATACTCAGTTAAATGCAGATGCAGATGTCTCAGCCAAACCAGAGGACATATGTCAGTTTAGTATTATTGAGGAATACATAAAGGACGTCAGACACTGTATGTTGAGAAACTTTCTCTCGCTTAATCCTGGAAAAACAAATGTGCGTCTATTAGGCCCAGAGACAGCTAGGTCCTCATCTCTAATTACATAATTCCATAATTACCTCAATGGTCTCTCAATCACATCTTCTCTAATAGTTAAAGATCTTGGAGTGATTATAGAACCCAGTCTCTTGTTCGAAGCTCATGTAATTAATTGAACTGCCTTTCTCTATCTCAGGACCAATGCAAAGATTAGGAACATGCTCTCCTCACATGATGCAGAAAAGCTAGTTGATGCATTTATCACTTCAAAATTGGACTACTGTCATGCCTTACTATCTGGCTGTACAACTAAGTGCCTAAACAAGCTCCAGCTAGGTCAAAATGCAGCAGCCAGAGTTCTTACGAGAACTAGAAAATGTTATCACATCTCTCCTATCTTAGCTACTTTACATTGGCTCCCAGTAAAATATTGTATTGATTATAAAATATTTCTAATGACCTACAAAGCACTGAATGGTGTTGCCCCACAGTACCTTACGACCCACCATGTCTGCTTAGATCAAAAGGCTTATTGTTGATACTGGTTTATTAGTTTTATGCAATATTTACTTTTATATGTCTATCATCTTCTCTTTCTCTGAATGACAAAAACATTTCATTTTTATATTACTGACTAATTAAAACTACTTTTAGCACAAGTACTATAATGTTCATTTTCTTTGAATCCTAACACAAAATATGCAAGCTTTTAGAGTCATCATAACAGCCTAACTTACAAGCCTTCAAATATTAAAAAGCCTGCTTTTTCTATAAACCATATTTATAAAATATCAGAGTACACACATTAACCTATTTCTGAACCCACTCCCCCTAGTGCGGGTCCATTCTGACATACTGAAATGAATCACTTAATAGCATCGAATATTCCATCCACATAAAATTTCTTAGAACTACCTGCATACAAGGTTTCACCTGTCTACATGCAACCATTCACCAGAAATCCCACACTTAATACATCATGTTTTTCCTCATTGTTTACACATCAATTAAGGCCTGCCCTTTTAAATGGCCTTTTAAAAAATATGTCCGGTATAAGACAACTTCAGATTTTGTCAAAGAAAATTCAATTACCATCAAAGCAATAGCATGAAACATTTAAACAGTATACAGAATATTAGTAAAGTTCTTTATATGCTTGCTCGAGTCTTTGAACAAAAATATGTATATTTCTTTTGTAACCTAGCACAAAATATGCAAGGCTTTACAACACA
>NW_027658704.1:1348157-1360657 GCF_041902795.1 Electrophorus electricus | reverse complement strand
GTGGGCAGCCAAAGCGGAGAGAACCCACCGGCAGCCACGCTCGCTTCTTTCTCGGGCGCAGGGGACCACGTTCCTGGCCAGGCCAGGAGCGGAGCCGAAACGAACCGAAACGAACCGAAGCGGGGGAGGAGAAGCTTGTGCACGGAGAACGGGCACTCAACCGCAGCGAACCCACCGACCGGATCTCACCGAGACAGCGACCGGGAACCGTCTGCTTTTAGGAAGACGGAGGCCAGGGGGCACCCCCCCACCTACGAACCTCCAACCGCGGTCCCGCCTGAGAAGGCAGGTCCGACAGATAGGAATAGCGACCCTCAGACAGGCGTAGCCCCGGGATGGACCCGGGGCCGCAATGTGCGTTCGAAATGTCGATGATCAATGTGTCCTGCAATTCACATTAGTTCTCGCAGCTGGCTGCGTTCTTCATCGACGCACGAGCCAAGTGATCCACCGCTAAGAGTTGTACTCTTTTATTTCAGGCTCAGTTTAGGTCTTTCACCACGACTACAAAGACAGGTTTAAAAGGTTTCACCAACCGGTCAGGCGCCCCCGTCTGCGAGTGTTGAAACGGGCGCGGGGTTGCGCTTTGCCCACACGCCCCACGTGGCAGACGAGTCAGTCTTTGAACCGCGGCCCTCCGCGCCCGCCCCGTCCGACCCCTCGAAAGGGGTGGAACTCACGTAGCGTGGGCCAAGCCCTAGGTACCTGCCGGGGGTCCCCCTGAGACTCCTTTCTGAGAGAGAGAAGCAGGGGAACCGGCTGCGCCACCCACCACCACCACGCCCCAGGACGCCGGTGGGCGGACGAACACAGGAAGGGCCATGGCCTGCCCCACGAGGAGCAGCGCTCGCAACCCCCCCCGGAAAGTCCGCTCGTCAGCGAGCAAGGGGACGGGGATGAATGACAAGGACAACAAAATAGGAAAACCCCTCGCGGTGGACGGAGGCAGCGGCCGTGCGAGCGAGAGGGAGGGCGCGGGACGGACCCGTACGACCCGCTCGACTCGCAGGCGCTTCTCCTGCCGGCAAGGTGAGGGGAAACCGGCCTTCGCCCGACGAGCGGGGACGCCGAGTTTTTTGAACGACGCGTCTCTCGCGCTGGAACCCAGAGAATACCGGGGCCTGCGGGGGGGGGGTGCTGAAGGACGACGCGGAGGAAGAGGCGGAGGACGAGGAAGGGGTGGGAGGGACTAGGCTCCTCCTTTATGCCTTCTGTCCAGCCTGACCTGCAAGCGACCACGTGTAACAGCAACCCCGAAGACCCTTTCGACCCTGGGCCCCGACGCGGGGGGACGGCGAAGTCGAGGGGGTCGGGAGAGGAGGCACGCCGGACAGCGTTACCCGTTAATGATCCTTTCGCAGGTTCACCTACGAAAACCTTGTTACGACTTTTACTTCCTCTAGATAGTCAAGTTTGATCGACTTCTCGGCGCTCCGCCAAGGCCCGCGAGGAGCCCCGGCGGGGCCGATCCGAGGACCTCACTAAACCATCCGATCGGTAGTAGCGACGGGCGGTGTGTACAAAGGGCAGGGACTTAATCAACGCGAGCTTATGACCCGCGCTTACTGGGAATTCCTCGTTCATGGGGAATAATTGCAATCCCCAGTCCCCATCACGAATGGGGTTCAGCGGATTACCCGCACCTCTCGGTGTAGGGTAGGCACACGCTGATCCAACCATTGTGGCGCGCGTGCAGCCCCGGACATCTAAGGGCATCACAGACCTGTTATTGCTCCATCTCGCGTGGCTGAACGCCACTTGTCCCTCTAAGAAGTTTGACGCCGACCGCGGAGGGCCGCGTAACTATTTAGCATGCCGGAGTCTCGTTCGTTATCGGAATTAACCAGACAAATCGCTCCACCAACTAAGAACGGCCATGCACCACCACCCACAGAATCGAGAAAGAGCTATCAATCTGTCAATCCTTTCCGTGTCCGGGCCGGGTGAGGTTTCCCGTGTTGAGTCAAATTAAGCCGCAGGCTCCACTCCTGGTGGTGCCCTTCCGTCAATTCCTTTAAGTTTCAGCTTTGCAACCATACTCCCCCCGGAACCCACAGACTCGTGGTTTCCCTCACGCTGCCCGGCGGGTCATGGGAATAACGCCGCCGGATCGCGGGTCGGCATAGTTTACGGTCGGAACTACGACGGTATCTGATCGTCTTCGAACCTCCGACTTTCGTTCTTGATTAATGAAAACATTCTTGGCAAATGCTTTCGCTTTCGTCCGTCTTGCGCCGGTCCAAGAATTTCACCTCTAGCGGCGCAATACGAATGCCCCCGGCCGTCCCTCTTAATCATGGCCCTGGTTCAGGAAACCCACAAAATAGAACCGGAGTCCTATTCCATTATTCCTAGCTCAGGTATTCAGGCGAGAAGCGGGCCCGCTTTGAACACTCTAATTTTTTCAAAGTAAACGCTCCGAGCCCCGTCCGGACACCCAGCCAAGGGCATCCGGGGGGCACCGGGAGACAGGGTCTGAGACAGGCGGTGGCACGCCTCGCGGCGGACCGCCAGCCCACTCCCGACATCCAACTACGAGCTTTTTAACTGCAGCAACTTTAATATACGCTATTGGAGCTGGAATTACCGCGGCTGCTGGCACCAGACTTGCCCTCCAATGGGTCCTCACCCATGGGTTTAGGATACGCTCATTCCGATTACAGGGCCTCGAAAGAGACCTGTATCGTTATTTTTCGTCACTACCTCCCCGTGTCGGGAATGGGTAATTTGCGCGCCTGCTGCCTTCCTTGGATGTGGTAGCCGTTTCTCAGGCTCCCTCTCCGGAATCGAACCCTGATTCCCCGTTACCCGTGGTCACCATGGTAGCCGACTATGGTACCATCGAAAGTTGATAGGGCAGACATTCGAATGAGACGTCGCCGCCGCGGAGGGCGCGCGATCGGCCCGAGGTTATCTAGAGTCACCAAAGCGGCCGGGGGGCCCGAGCCCCCCGGATGGGTTTTGGGTCTGATAAATGCACGCATCCCCCGAAGGGTCAGCGCTCGTTTGCATGTATTAGCTCTAGAATTACCACAGTTATCCGAGTAACGTGTGGAGCGATCAAAGGAACCATAACTGATTTAATGAGCCATTCGCAGTTTCACTGTACCGGCCGTGTGCACTTAGACCTGCATGGCTTAATCTTTGAGACAAGCATATGTTACTGGCAGGATCAACCAGGTAGTTTGCACCGTGGTCTGGGATGAACCACGAGTGACATCCGCCTCCCCTTCCGGGGGCTAGGAAGCAGCGGGTTGTAAGTGCGTGCGCCGTCAGGTCCAGACGCCATACAGGGCTACCCAGGACAGCTTCCGCGGCCAGTGTAAACGTGCTCGCGCACCGCCCTCTGGCCTTCGGACGCCGACCTCTCACCTTGATGCAAAGCTGTCCCATCCGGTCATGCCCGCACCGTACCCCGTCCACCTCCTCCGGAGGTGCGGACGGCCGACTCCAGGTGCTTTCGGCGTTCCCTCTCTTCACGCCGTTTTGATTTTCGTTGGCCGCTGGTGGGGGGACAAGGGAAAGACCTCGTCGAATTCCCTCCCCCCTAGCCTCGCTCAACCTACGTTTCGTGATGTAACCAAGAAGAGTGATTCGTGGGCCCAGGTAGGTTTGAAGAGGAGGCCAACAAAGCAGGGCACTCCCTTCCTCCCAAACCACAGACACCAGTATAGGACAACTGAGTAGACAGACTGGCCGTCTGAGTCTCCCCCAGAGAGTTCTGGGATGGGTTACAAATAACCCCCACCCCCCATCAGAGGCTTGACCCGCTAGAACCAGGGAGGATCTGTCAAAACCGCTCTCCACATCAGAAGTTCTGGATCAGCCGGGGCTGGTCGGCAGACGTCCACCTAAGGCCGTGGCCTAACCCCGTGTGGGGGATAGCGCTCGCACCCGTACACGTGGACACCCGCTCGTCAAATGGCTGGCTCCTCACTTACCGTAGGGGGAATGGTTTGCCTACCCCTGGCGGGTCTGGTACTCCACTCTACCAAACAAGGAAGCAACACACCAATAGACCCCTGCAACACCGGGCAGCTTTGGGCAGTGTCACTACACTCCTCCTTGTTCTTCACGTTCCTTCCGTGGTGATTTTTTTTTTTTTTTCGTGGCCATTGCCGTGCATGGCTTCCCCATCGCTTTGCATGCTCTCCATTGCCTCGTGCTGCTTCACCATTGGTCTCACCTGGAGACCGAAGCCGCTCTCCCAGTAACCCGATGGTACCTGGCCAGAAAACCCCGTGCCCGATTTCATCTAGGACAAGGGCCAAACCACAGACCGTGCCCGTCCAGGGTCAACCCCTGGTCGGACAGGCCTGGTGGGTCGATACCATGGATGTGGCAGGCCGACGAGAATCCACTGGTACATTTACAAACACGCCCACCCTGGTGGCATGGCTGTACGACCCATCGTCGAAGCACGCTGCGGCGGACTGAGCCATTGGATCCAGTTGCCTGGGCGTACACTCAGCCCAACAGACGCACTCGGGTCGGGGAGAGCAAAGCAGACTGTGTGCCTGGATGTGCCCACTTCCATAGGGGAATCGGCATGATGGTTCACTTAACCCGAGGAGGGCTCCCCTCGCGGGATAAGCACCCCCCTCGGGGGATGGGGGGGGGGGGCATCCAGAGCACACCACTTTCCGGTAGGGGACAGGCGTTTGATCATGTGTCCGAGGGAGAGCTCCCCTTGCCGGCCGAACACCCCTCGGACTCCCCTTGGGCTTCCAGAGAACGCCACTGGATGAATTTAGTGCTTGGACCCCATTGATTCTCTTTGCTCTCCCATATACCCGACGGGACCTATTTGCAAAACCCCGTGCCAACCAGACCTCCAGGAAGGGGGCTGGCGGCTAACCATGCCCAGCAGGGTGCACCCTGGTCGGACACTTTGGGAGGGTCGAGAGCCTGGAAGTGCCACCCGGGGGAGTAATTCTGATTTCCGTTTTAATGCACTCAGGGACAGCCCGAGGACCTCTGTAGTGCACCTGAGGCGGACTGAGCCGTCGGGTCCAGGGGTCTGGAGTTCGGAACCTCCAGGGTTCACCTGGCTGTTCTCTTAGCCCAGCAGGGTGCACCCTGGTCGGACACTTCGGGAGGGTCGAGAGCCTGGATGTGCCACCCCGACGAGTAATGAGTTTTCCCTTCGTATCTCTTCCGGACCAGGTCCGATTCGCACGAAACTCGCTGGGCATGGCCAGGAGCGCCCCCTGCTGCCCACGCCACCGTCCCCGCGCTTCTACTCCCGAGGGCCGAGGAGACAGCGAAGCGTGGGTCGGGTCGCCTGCTTCCAGGGTCTCCCTGGTACTCTCCAGTCTCCCGAGTCCATCGGGTCCGACCTCGTATTTTTAGCCCAGACGGGGAATGAGAAAGGGGCCCCCGACCGCCCGAGGGCGGGCGCTCGCTTCTCAGCCTAGGAACGTCCGATTCCCACGAAACTTTTACGCCAGACGTTCCTGGCAGCGAGCGCGTTCAAAGGTGACCCGCGCTGCTTCTCTCCTCCCAAGGGCCGAAGAGATATTCGTCTTCAAACCCGACCGGCCCTGTGTTTGCCGCCCCGGCGGTTTTAAAAAATCATAGCGTAAAAACGGTGGGTGCGCTTCGCCTGCCGCTTGGACAGCGTTAAACGGCAGCCCCGGCTCTTTCCAAAGGGCCCTCAACCGACTTTCTGCTCCCAAGGAGCCCAGAGATATGAAACCGATAAATCAAAACCCCGTGCCAACCAGACCTCCAGGAAGGGGGCTGGCGGCTAACCATGCCCGGCAGGGTGCACCCTGGTCGGACGCTTTGGGAGGGTCGAGAGCCTGGATGTGCCACCCCGACGAGTAATGAGTTTTCCCTTCGTATCTCTTCCGGACCAGGTCCGATTCGCACGAAACTCGCTGGGCATGGCCAGGAGCGCCCCCTGCTGCCCACGCCACCGTCCCCGCGCTTCTACTCCCGAGGGCCGAGGAGACAGCGAAGCGTGGGTCGGGTCGCCTGCTTCCAGGGTCTCCCTGGTACTCTCCAGTCTCCCGAGTCCATCGGGTCCGACCTCGTATTTTTAGCCCAGACGGGGAATGAGAAAGGGGCCCCCGACCGCCCGAGGGCGGGCGCTCGCTTCTCAGCCTAGGAACGTCCGATTCCCACGAAACTTTTACGCCAGACGTTCCTGGCAGCGAGCGCGTTCAAAGGTGACCCGCGCTGCTTCTCTCCTCCCAAGGGCCGAAGAGATATTCGTCTTCAAACCCGACCGGCCCTGTGTTTGCCGCCCCGGCGGTTTTAAAAAATCATAGCGTAAAAACGGTGGGTGCGCTTCGCCTGCCGCTTGGACAGCGTTAAACGGCAGCCCCGGCTCTTTCCAAAGGGCCCTCAACCGACTTTCTGCTCCCAAGGAGCCCAGAGATATGAAACCGATAAATCAAAACCCCGTGCCAACCAGACCTCCAGGAAGGGGGCTGGCGGCTAACCATGCCCGGCAGGGTGCACCCTGGTCGGACGCTTTGGGAGGGTCGAGAGCCTGGATGTGCCACCCCGACGAGTAATGAGTTTTCCCTTCGTATCTCTTCCGGACCAGGTCCGATTCGCACGAAACTCGCTGGGCATGGCCAGGAGCGCCCCCTGCTGCCCACGCCACCGTCCCCGCGCTTCTACTCCCGAGGGCCGAGGAGACAGCGAAGCGTGGGTCGGGTCGCCTGCTTCCAGGGTCTCCCTGGTACTCTCCAGTCTCCCGAGTCCATCGGGTCCGACCTCGTATTTTTAGCCCAGACGGGGAATGAGAAAGGGGCCCCCGACCGCCCGAGGGCGGGCGCTCGCTTCTCAGCCTAGGAACGTCCGATTCCCACGAAACTTTTACGCCAGACGTTCCTGGCAGCGAGCGCGTTCAAAGGTGACCCGCGCTGCTTCTCTCCTCCCAAGGGCCGAAGAGATATTCGTCTTCAAACCCGACCGGCCCTGTGTTTGCCGCCCCGGCGGTTTTAAAAAATCATAGCGTAAAAACGGTGGGTGCGCTTCGCCTGCCGCTTGGACAGCGTTAAACGGCAGCCCCGGCTCTTTCCAAAGGGCCCTCAACCGACTTTCTGCTCCCAAGGAGCCCAGAGATATGAAACCGATAAATCAAAACCCCGTGCCAACCAGACCTCCAGGAAGGGGGCTGGCGGCTAACCATGCCCGGCAGGGTGCACCCTGGTCGGACGCTTTGGGAGGGTCGAGAGCCTGGATGTGCCACCCCGACGAGTAATGAGTTTTCCCTTCGTATCTCTTCCGGACCAGGTCCGATTCGCACGAAACTCGCTGGGCATGGCCAGGAGCGCCCCCTGCTGCCCACGCCACCGTCCCCGCGCTTCTACTCCCGAGGGCCGAGGAGACAGCGAAGCGTGGGTCGGGTCGCCTGCTTCCAGGGTCTCCCTGGTACTCTCCAGTCTCCCGAGTCCATCGGGTCCGACCTCGTATTTTTAGCCCAGACGGGGAATGAGAAAGGGGCCCCCGACCGCCCGAGGGCGGGCGCTCGCTTCTCAGCCTAGGAACGTCCGATTCCCACGAAACTTTTACGCCAGACGTTCCTGGCAGCGAGCGCGTTCAAAGGTGACCCGCGCTGCTTCTCTCCTCCCAAGGGCCGAAGAGATATTCGTCTTCAAACCCGACCGGCCCTGTGTTTGCCGCCCCGGCGGTTTTAAAAAATCATAGCGTAAAAACGGTGGGTGCGCTTCGCCTGCCGCTTGGACAGCGTTAAACGGCAGCCCCGGCTCTTTCCAAAGGGCCCTCAACCGACTTTCTGCTCCCAAGGAGCCCAGAGATATGAAACCGATAAATCAAAACCCCGTGCCAACCAGACCTCCAGGAAGGGGGCTGGCGGCTAACCATGCCCGGCAGGGTGCACCCTGGTCGGACGCTTTGGGAGGGTCGAGAGCCTGGATGTGCCACCCCGACGAGTAATGAGTTTTCCCTTCGTATCTCTTCCGGACCAGGTCCGATTCGCACGAAACTCGCTGGGCATGGCCAGGAGCGCCCCCTGCTGCCCACGCCACCGTCCCCGCGCTTCTACTCCCGAGGGCCGAGGAGACAGCGAAGCGTGGGTCGGGTCGCCTGCTTCCAGGGTCTCCCTGGTACTCTCCAGTCTCCCGAGTCCATCGGGTCCGACCTCGTATTTTTAGCCCAGACGGGGAATGAGAAAGGGGCCCCCGACCGCCCGAGGGCGGGCGCTCGCTTCTCAGCCTAGGAACGTCCGATTCCCACGAAACTTTTACGCCAGACGTTCCTGGCAGCGAGCGCGTTCAAAGGTGACCCGCGCTGCTTCTCTCCTCCCAAGGGCCGAAGAGATATTCGTCTTCAAACCCGACCGGCCCTGTGTTTGCCGCCCCGGCGGTTTTAAAAAATCATAGCGTAAAAACGGTGGGTGCGCTTCGCCTGCCGCTTGGACAGCGTTAAACGGCAGCCCCGGCTCTTTCCAAAGGGCCCTCAACCGACTTTCTGCTCCCAAGGAGCCCAGAGATATGAAACCGAAAAATCAAAACCCCGTGCCAACCAGACCTCCAGGAAGGGGGCTGGCGGCTAACCATGCCCGGCAGGGTGCACCCTGGTCGGACGCTTTGGGAGGGTCGAGAGCCTGGATGTGCCACCCCGACGAGTAATGAGTTTTCCCTTCGTATCTCTTCCGGACCAGGTCCGATTCGCACGAAACTCGCTGGGCATGGCCAGGAGCGCCCCCTGCTGCCCACGCCACCGTCCCCGCGCTTCTACTCCCGAGGGCCGAGGAGACAGCGAAGCGTGGGTCGGGTCGCCTGCTTCCAGGGTCTCCCTGGTACTCTCCAGTCTCCCGAGTCCATCGGGTCTGACCTCGTATTTTTAGCCCAGACGGGGAATGAGAAAGGGGCCCCCGACCGCCCGAGGGCGGGCGCTCGCTTCTCAGCCTAGGAACGTCCGATTCCCACGAAACTTTTACGCCAGACGTTCCTGGCAGCGAGCGCGTTCAAAGGTGACCCGCGCTGCTTCTCTCCTCCCAAGGGCCGAAGAGATATTCGTCTTCAAACCCGACCGGCCCTGTGTTTGCCGCCCCGGCGGTTTTAAAAAATCATAGCGTAAAAACGGTGGGTGCGCTTCGCCTGCCGCTTGGACAGCGTTAAACGGCAGCCCCGGCTCTTTCCAAAGGGCCCTCAACCGACTTTCTGCTCCCAAGGAGCCCAGAGATATGAAACCGAAAAATCAAAACCCCGTGCCAACCAGACCTCCAGGAAGGGGGCTGGCGGCTAACCATGCCCGGCAGGGTGCACCCTGGTCGGACGCTTTGGGAGGGTCGAGAGCCTGGATGTGCCACCCCGACGAGTAATGAGTTTTCCCTTCGTATCTCTTCCGGACCAGGTCCGATTCGCACGAAACTCGCTGGGCATGGCCAGGAGCGCCCCCTGCTGCCCAGGCCTGGCTCTGGGCCTGGGCACACTTCATTCACTTTGTACCTTTAAATCATACTACTACTACCACCAGACTTCCAGGCCCAAGAGGTCAAACACAGTCATGCCCAGCAAAGTAGCTCTGGGCCTGGGCACACTTCATTCACTTTGTACCTTTAAATCATACTACTACTACCACCAGACTTCCAGGCCCAAGAGGTCAAACACATTCATGCCCAGCAAAGTAGCTCTGGGCCTGGGCACACTTCAATCACTTTGTGCCTTTAAATCATACTACTACTACCAGACTTCCAGGCCCAAGAGGTCAAACACAGTCATGCCCAGCAAAGTAGCTCTGGGCCTGGGCACACTTCATTCACTTTGTGCCTTTAAATCATACTACTACTACCACCAGAATTCCAGGGCCAAGAGGTCACACAGTCATACACAGCAAAGTAGCTCTGGGCCTGGGCACACTTCAAGAAGTTTGACCCTTTATATAAGCCTAGAAATAGACTTCCAGGGCCAAGAGGTCAACCACAGTCATGCACAGCAAAGTAGCTCTGGGCCTGGGCACACTTCAATCACTTTGTGCCTTTAAATCATACTACTACTACCACCAGACTTCCAGGCCCAAGAGTTCAAACACATTCATGCCCAGCAAAGTAGCTCTGGGCCTGGGCACACTTCAAGATGTTTGACCCTTTATATAAGCCTAGAAATAGACTTCCAGAGCCAAGAGGTCAAACACAGTCATGCCCAGCAAAGTAGCTCTGGGCCTGGGCACACTTCAATCACTTTGTGCCTTTAAATCATACTACTACTACTACCAGACTTCCAGACCCAAGAGGTCAAACACAGTCATGCCCAGCAAAGTAGCTCTGGGCCTGGGCACACTTCAAGAAGTTTGACCCTTTATATAAGCCTAGAAATAGACTTCCAGGCCCAAGAGGTCAAACACAGTCATGCCCAGCAAAGTAGCTCTGGGCCTGGGCACACTTCAAGATGTTTGACCCTTTATATAAGCCTAGAAATAGACTTCCAGGCCCAAGAGTTCAAACACAGTCATGCACAGCAAAGTAGCTCTGGGCCTGGGCACACTTCATTCACTTTGTACCTTTAAATCATACTACTACTACCACCAGACTTCCAGGCCCAAGAGGTCAAACACATTCATGCCCAGCAAAGTAGCTCTGGGCCTGGGCACACTTCAATCACTTTGTGCCTTTAAATCATACTACTACTACCAGACTTCCAGGCCCAAGAGGTGAAACACAGTCATGCCCAGCAAAGTAGCTCTGGGCCTGGGCACACTTCAAGAAGTTTGACCCTTTATATAAGCCTAGAAATAGACTTCCAGAGCCAAGAGGTCAAACACAGTCATGCCCAGCAAAGTAGCTCTGGGCCTGGGCACACTTCAATCACTTTGTGCCTTTAAATCATACTACTACTACTACCAGACTTCCAGACCCAAGAGGTCAAACACAGTCATGCCCAGCAAAGTAGCTCTGGGCCTGGGCACACTTCAAGAAGTTTGACCCTTTATATAAGCCTAGAAATAGACTTCCAGGCCCAAGAGGTCAAACACAGTCATGCCCAGCAAAGTAGCTCTGGGCCTGGGCACACTTCATTCACTTTGTACCTTTAAATCATACTACTACTACCAGACTTCCAGGCCCAAGACGTCAAACACAGTCATGCCCAGCAAAGTAGCTCTGGGCCTGGGCACACTTCATTCACTTTGTACCTTTAAATCATACTACTACTACCAGACTTCCAGGCCCAAGAGGTCAAACACAGTCATGCCCAGCAAAGTAGCTCTGGGCCTGGGCACACTTCAATCACTTTGTGCCTTTAAATCATACTACTACTACCACCAGACTTCCAGGGCCAAGAGGTCAACCACAGTCATGCACAGCAAAGTAGCTCTGGGCCTGGGCACACTTCAATCACTTTGTGCCTTTAAATCATACTACTACTACCACCAGACTTCCAGGCCCAAGAGTTCAAACACATTCATGCCCAGCAAAGTAGCTCTGGGCCTGGGCACACTTCAAGAAGTTTGACCCTTTATATAAGCCTAGAAATAGACTTCCAGAGCCAAGAGGTCAAACACAGTCATGCACAGCAAAGTAGCTCTGGGCCTGGGCACACTTCAATCAATTTGTGCCTTTAAATCATACTACTACTACCAGACTTCCAGGCCCAAGAGGTCAAACACAGTCATGCCCAGCAAAGTAGCTCTGGGCCTGGGCACACTTCAAGAAGTTTGACCCTTTATATAAGCCTAGAAATAGACTTCCAGGCCCAAGAGGTCAAACACAGTCATGCCCAGCAAAGTAGCTCTGGGCCTGGGCACACTTCAAGATGTTTGACCCTTTATATAAGCCTAGAAATAGACTTCCAGGCCCAAGAGTTCAAACACAGTCATGCACAGCAAAGTAGCTCTGGGCCTGGGCACACTTCATTCACTTTGTACCTTTAAATCATACTACTACTACCACCAGACTTCCAGGCCCAAGAGGTCAAACACATTCATGCCCAGCAAAGTAGCTCTGGGCCTGGGCACACTTCAATCACTTTGTGCCTTTAAATCATACTACTACTACCAGACTTCCAGGCCCAAGAGGTGAAACACAGTCATGCCCAGCAAAGTAGCTCTGGGCCTGGGCACACTTCAAGAAGTTTGACCCTTTATATAAGCCTAGAAATAGACTTCCAGAGCCAAGAGGTCAAACACAGTCATGCCCAGCAAAGTAGCTCTGGGCCTGGGCACACTTCAATCACTTTGTGCCTTTAAATCATACTACTACTACTACCAGACTTCCAGACCCAAGAGGTCAAACACAGTCATGCCCAGCAAAGTAGCTCTGGGCCTGGGCACACTTCAAGAAGTTTGACCCTTTATATAAGCCTAGAAATAGACTTCCAGGCCCAAGAGGTCAAACACAGTCATGCCCAGCAAAGTAGCTCTGGGCCTGGGCACACTTCATTCACTTTGTACCTTTAAATCATACTACTACTACCAGACTTCCAGGCCCAAGACGTCAAACACAGTCATGCCCAGCAAAGTAGCTCTGGGCCTGGGCACACTTCATTCACTTTGTACCTTTAAATCATACTACTACTACCACC
>NW_027658704.1:1333157-1340657 GCF_041902795.1 Electrophorus electricus | reverse complement strand
ACGGGCGGTGTGTACAAAGGGCAGGGACTTAATCAACGCGAGCTTATGACCCGCGCTTACTGGGAATTCCTCGTTCATGGGGAATAATTGCAATCCCCAGTCCCCATCACGAATGGGGTTCAGCGGATTACCCGCACCTCTCGGTGTAGGGTAGGCACACGCTGATCCAACCATTGTGGCGCGCGTGCAGCCCCGGACATCTAAGGGCATCACAGACCTGTTATTGCTCCATCTCGCGTGGCTGAACGCCACTTGTCCCTCTAAGAAGTTTGACGCCGACCGCGGAGGGCCGCGTAACTATTTAGCATGCCGGAGTCTCGTTCGTTATCGGAATTAACCAGACAAATCGCTCCACCAACTAAGAACGGCCATGCACCACCACCCACAGAATCGAGAAAGAGCTATCAATCTGTCAATCCTTTCCGTGTCCGGGCCGGGTGAGGTTTCCCGTGTTGAGTCAAATTAAGCCGCAGGCTCCACTCCTGGTGGTGCCCTTCCGTCAATTCCTTTAAGTTTCAGCTTTGCAACCATACTCCCCCCGGAACCCACAGACTCGTGGTTTCCCTCACGCTGCCCGGCGGGTCATGGGAATAACGCCGCCGGATCGCGGGTCGGCATAGTTTACGGTCGGAACTACGACGGTATCTGATCGTCTTCGAACCTCCGACTTTCGTTCTTGATTAATGAAAACATTCTTGGCAAATGCTTTCGCTTTCGTCCGTCTTGCGCCGGTCCAAGAATTTCACCTCTAGCGGCGCAATACGAATGCCCCCGGCCGTCCCTCTTAATCATGGCCCTGGTTCAGGAAACCCACAAAATAGAACCGGAGTCCTATTCCATTATTCCTAGCTCAGGTATTCAGGCGAGAAGCGGGCCCGCTTTGAACACTCTAATTTTTTCAAAGTAAACGCTCCGAGCCCCGTCCGGACACCCAGCCAAGGGCATCCGGGGGGCACCGGGAGACAGGGTCTGAGACAGGCGGTGGCACGCCTCGCGGCGGACCGCCAGCCCACTCCCGACATCCAACTACGAGCTTTTTAACTGCAGCAACTTTAATATACGCTATTGGAGCTGGAATTACCGCGGCTGCTGGCACCAGACTTGCCCTCCAATGGGTCCTCACCCATGGGTTTAGGATACGCTCATTCCGATTACAGGGCCTCGAAAGAGACCTGTATCGTTATTTTTCGTCACTACCTCCCCGTGTCGGGAATGGGTAATTTGCGCGCCTGCTGCCTTCCTTGGATGTGGTAGCCGTTTCTCAGGCTCCCTCTCCGGAATCGAACCCTGATTCCCCGTTACCCGTGGTCACCATGGTAGCCGACTATGGTACCATCGAAAGTTGATAGGGCAGACATTCGAATGAGACGTCGCCGCCGCGGAGGGCGCGCGATCGGCCCGAGGTTATCTAGAGTCACCAAAGCGGCCGGGGGGCCCGAGCCCCCCGGATGGGTTTTGGGTCTGATAAATGCACGCATCCCCCGAAGGGTCAGCGCTCGTTTGCATGTATTAGCTCTAGAATTACCACAGTTATCCGAGTAACGTGTGGAGCGATCAAAGGAACCATAACTGATTTAATGAGCCATTCGCAGTTTCACTGTACCGGCCGTGTGCACTTAGACCTGCATGGCTTAATCTTTGAGACAAGCATATGTTACTGGCAGGATCAACCAGGTAGTTTGCACCGTGGTCTGGGATGAACCACGAGTGACATCCGCCTCCCCTTCCGGGGGCTAGGAAGCAGCGGGTTGTAAGTGCGTGCGCCGTCAGGTCCAGACGCCATACAGGGCTACCCAGGACAGCTTCCGCGGCCAGTGTAAACGTGCTCGCGCACCGCCCTCTGGCCTTCGGACGCCGACCTCTCACCTTGATGCAAAGCTGTCCCATCCGGTCATGCCCGCACCGTACCCCGTCCACCTCCTCCGGAGGTGCGGACGGCCGACTCCAGGTGCTTTCGGCGTTCCCTCTCTTCACGCCGTTTTGATTTTCGTGGGCCGCTGGTGGGGGGACAAGGGAAAGACCTCGTCGAATTCCCTCCCCCCTAGCCTCGCTCAACCTACGTTTCGTGATGTAACCAAGAAGAGTGATTCGTGGGCCCAGGTAGTTTTGAAGAGGAGGCCAACAAAGCAGGGCACTCCCTTCCTCCCAAACCACAGACACCAGTATAGGACAACTGAGTAGACAGACTGGCCGTCTGAGTCTCCCCCAGAGAGTTCTGGGATGGGTTACAAATAACCCCCACCCCCCATCAGAGGCTTGACCCGCTAGAACCAGGGAGGATCTGTCAAAACCGCTCTCCACATCAGAAGTTCTGGATCAGCCGGGGCTGGTCGGCAGACGTCCACCTAAGGCCGTGGCCTAACCCCGTGTGGGGGGATAGCGCTCGCACCCGTACACGTGGACACCCGCTCGTCAAATGGCTGGCTCCTCACTTACCGTAGGGGGAATGGTTTGCCTACCCCTGGCGGGTCTGGTACTCCACTCTACCAAACAAGGAAGCAACACACCAATAGACCCCTGCAACACCGGGCAGCTTTGGGCAGTGTCACTACACTCCTCCTTGTTCTTCACGTTCCTTCCGTGGTGATTTTTTTTTTTTTTTCGTGGCCATTGCCGTGCATGGCTTCCCCATCGCTTTGCATGCTCTCCATTGCCTCGTGCTGCTTCACCATTGGTCTCACCTGGAGACCGAAGCCGCTCTCCCAGTAACCCGATGGTACCTGGCCAGAAAACCCCGTGCCCGATTTCATCTAGGACAAGGGCCAAACCACAGACCGTGCCCGTCCAGGGTCAACCCCTGGTCGGACAGGCCTGGTGGGTCGATACCATGGATGTGGCAGGCCGACGAGAATCCACTGGTACATTTACAAACACGCCCACCCTGGTGGCATGGCTGTACGACCCATCGTCGAAGCACGCTGCGGCGGACTGAGCCATTGGATCCAGTTGCCTGGGCGTACACTCAGCCCAACAGACGCACTCGGGTCGGGGAGAGCAAAGCAGACTGTGTGCCTGGATGTGCCCACTTCCATAGGGGAATCGGCATGATGGTTCACTTAACCCGAGGAGGGCTCCCCTCGCGGGATAAGCACCCCCCTCGGGGGATGGGGGGGGGGGGGGGGCATCCAGAGCACACCACTTTCCGGTAGGGGACAGGCGTTTGATCATGTGTCCGAGGGAGAGCTCCCCTTGCCGGCCGAACACCCCTCGGACTCCCCTTGGGCTTCCAGAGAACGCCACTGGATGAATTTAGTGCTTGGACCCCATTGATTCTCTTTGCTCTCCCATATACCCGACGGGACCTATTTGCAAAACCCCGTGCCAACCAGACCTCCAGGAAGGGGGCTGGCGGCTAACCATGCCCAGCAGGGTGCACCCTGGTCGGACACTTTGGGAGGGTCGAGAGCCTGGAAGTGCCACCCGGGGGAGTAATTCTGATTTCCGTTTTAATGCACTCAGGGACAGCCCGAGGACCTCTGTAGTGCACCTGAGGCGGACTGAGCCGTCGGGTCCAGGGGTCTGGAGTTCGGAACCTCCAGGGTTCACCTGGCTGTTCTCTTAGCCCGGCAGGGTGCACCCTGGTCGGACACTTTGGGAGGGTCGAGAGCCTGGATGTGCCACCCCGACGAGTAATGAGTTTTCCCTTCGTATCTCTTCCGGACCAGGTCCGATTCGCACGAAACTCGCTGGGCATGGCCAGGAGCGCCCCCTGCTGCCCACGCCACCGTCCCCGCGCTTCTACTCCCGAGGGCCGAGGAGACAGCGAAGCGTGGGTCGGGTCGCCTGCTTCCAGGGTCTCCCTGGTACTCTCCAGTCTCCCGAGTCCATCGGGTCCGACCTCGTATTTTTAGCCCAGACGGGGAATGAGAAAGGGGCCCCCGACCGCCCGAGGGCGGGCGCTCGCTTCTCAGCCTAGGAACGTCCGATTCCCACGAAACTTTTACGCCAGACGTTCCTGGCAGCGAGCGCGTTCAAAGGTGACCCGCGCTGCTTCTCTCCTCCCAAGGGCCGAAGAGATATTCGTCTTCAAACCCGACCGGCCCTGTGTTTGCCGCCCCGGCGGTTTTAAAAAATCATAGCGTAAAAACGGTGGGTGCGCTTCGCCTGCCGCTTGGACAGCGTTAAACGGCAGCCCCGGCTCTTTCCAAAGGGCCCTCAACCGACTTTCTGCTCCCAAGGAGCCCAGAGATATGAAACCGATAAATCAAAACCCCGTGCCAACCAGACCTCCAGGAAGGGGGCTGGCGGCTAACCATGCCCGGCAGGGTGCACCCTGGTCGGACGCTTTGGGAGGGTCGAGAGCCTGGATGTGCCACCCCGACGAGTAATGAGTTTTCCCTTCGTATCTCTTCCGGACCAGGTCCGATTCGCACGAAACTCGCTGGGCATGGCCAGGAGCGCCCCCTGCTGCCCACGCCACCGTCCCCGCGCTTCTACTCCCGAGGGCCGAGGAGACAGCGAAGCGTGGGTCGGGTCGCCTGCTTCCAGGGTCTCCCTGGTACTCTCCAGTCTCCCGAGTCCATCGGGTCCGACCTCGTATTTTTAGCCCAGACGGGGAATGAGAAAGGGGCCCCCGACCGCCCGAGGGCGGGCGCTCGCTTCTCAGCCTAGGAACGTCCGATTCCCACGAAACTTTTACGCCAGACGTTCCTGGCAGCGAGCGCGTTCAAAGGTGACCCGCGCTGCTTCTCTCCTCCCAAGGGCCGAAGAGATATTCGTCTTCAAACCCGACCGGCCCTGTGTTTGCCGCCCCGGCGGTTTTAAAAAATCATAGCGTAAAAACGGTGGGTGCGCTTCGCCTGCCGCTTGGACAGCGTTAAACGGCAGCCCCGGCTCTTTCCAAAGGGCCCTCAACCGACTTTCTGCTCCCAAGGAGCCCAGAGATATGAAACCGAAAAATCAAAACCCCGTGCCAACCAGACCTCCAGGAAGGGGGCTGGCGGCTAACCATGCCCGGCAGGGTGCACCCTGGTCGGACGCTTTGGGAGGGTCGAGAGCCTGGATGTGCCACCCCGACGAGTAATGAGTTTTCCCTTCGTATCTCTTCCGGACCAGGTCCGATTCGCACGAAACTCGCTGGGCATGGCCAGGAGCGCCCCCTGCTGCCCACGCCACCGTCCCCGCGCTTCTACTCCCGAGGGCCGAGGAGACAGCGAAGCGTGGGTCGGGTCGCCTGCTTCCAGGGTCTCCCTGGTACTCTCCAGTCTCCCGAGTCCATCGGGTCCGACCTCGTATTTTTAGCCCAGACGGGGAATGAGAAAGGGGCCCCCGACCGCCCGAGGGCGGGCGCTCGCTTCTCAGCCTAGGAACGTCCGATTCCCACGAAACTTTTACGCCAGACGTTCCTGGCAGCGAGCGCGTTCAAAGGTGACCCGCGCTGCTTCTCTCCTCCCAAGGGCCGAAGAGATATTCGTCTTCAAACCCGACCGGCCCTGTGTTTGCCGCCCCGGCGGTTTTAAAAAATCATAGCGTAAAAACGGTGGGTGCGCTTCGCCTGCCGCTTGGACAGCGTTAAACGGCAGCCCCGGCTCTTTCCAAAGGGCCCTCAACCGACTTTCTGCTCCCAAGGAGCCCAGAGATATGAAACCGAAAAATCAAAACCCCGTGCCAACCAGACCTCCAGGAAGGGGGCTGGCGGCTAACCATGCCCGGCAGGGTGCACCCTGGTCGGACGCTTTGGGAGGGTCGAGAGCCTGGATGTGCCACCCCGACGAGTAATGAGTTTTCCCTTCGTATCTCTTCCGGACCAGGTCCGATTCGCACGAAACTCGCTGGGCATGGCCAGGAGCGCCCCCTGCTGCCCACGCCACCGTCCCCGCGCTTCTACTCCCGAGGGCCGAGGAGACAGCGAAGCGTGGGTCGGGTCGCCTGCTTCCAGGGTCTCCCTGGTACTCTCCAGTCTCCCGAGTCCATCGGGTCCGACCTCGTATTTTTAGCCCAGACGGGGAATGAGAAAGGGGCCCCCGACCGCCCGAGGGCGGGCGCTCGCTTCTCAGCCTAGGAACGTCCGATTCCCACGAAACTTTTACGCCAGACGTTCCTGGCAGCGAGCGCGTTCAAAGGTGACCCGCGCTGCTTCTCTCCTCCCAAGGGCCGAAGAGATATTCGTCTTCAAACCCGACCGGCCCTGTGTTTGCCGCCCCGGCGGTTTTAAAAAATCATAGCGTAAAAACGGTGGGTGCGCTTCGCCTGCCGCTTGGACAGCGTTAAACGGCAGCCCCGGCTCTTTCCAAAGGGCCCTCAACCGACTTTCTGCTCCCAAGGAGCCCAGAGATATGAAACCGAAAAATCAAAACCCCGTGCCAACCAGACCTCCAGGAAGGGGGCTGGCGGCTAACCATGCCCGGCAGGGTGCACCCTGGTCGGACGCTTTGGGAGGGTCGAGAGCCTGGATGTGCCACCCCGACGAGTAATGAGTTTTCCCTTCGTATCTCTTCCGGACCAGGTCCGATTCGCACGAAACTCGCTGGGCATGGCCAGGAGCGCCCCCTGCTGCCCAGGCCTGGCTCTGGGCCTGGGCACACTTCATTCACTTTGTACCTTTAAATCATACTACTACTACCACCAGACTTCCAGGCCCAAGAGGTCAAACACAGTCATGCCCAGCAAAGTAGCTCTGGGCCTGGGCACACTTCATTCACTTTGTACCTTTAAATCATACTACTACTACCACCAGACTTCCAGGCCCAAGAGGTCAAACACATTCATGCCCAGCAAAGTAGCTCTGGGCCTGGGCACACTTCAATCACTTTGTGCCTTTAAATCATACTACTACTACCAGACTTCCAGGCCCAAGAGGTCAAACACAGTCATGCCCAGCAAAGTAGCTCTGGGCCTGGGCACACTTCATTCACTTTGTGCCTTTAAATCATACTACTACTACCACCAGAATTCCAGGGCCAAGAGGTCACACAGTCATACACAGCAAAGTAGCTCTGGGCCTGGGCACACTTCAAGAAGTTTGACCCTTTATATAAGCCTAGAAATAGACTTCCAGAGCCAAGAGGTCAAACACAGTCATGCACAGCAAAGTAGCTCTGGGCCTGGGCACACTTCAATCAATTTGTGCCTTTAAATCATACTACTACTACTACCAGACTTCCAGGCCCAAGAGGTCAAACACAGTCATGCCCAGCAAAGTAGCTCTGGGCCTGGGCACACTTCAAGAAGTTTGACCCTTTATATAAGCCTAGAAATAGACTTCCAGGCCCAAGAGGTCAAACACAGTCATGCCCAGCAAAGTAGCTCTGGGCCTGGGCACACTTCATTCACTTTGGACCTTTAAATCATACTACTACTACTACTACTACTACCAGACTTCCAGGCCCAAGAGGTCAAACACAGTCATGCCCAGCAAAGTAGATCTGGGCCTGGGCACACTTCAATCACTTTGTGCCTTTAAATCATACTACTACTACCACCAGACTTCCAGGCCCTGGATGTCACACCTTCATGCCTAGCAAGGTTGCTTTACACCTGCGCACACTTCAGACCGTTTCA
>NW_027658704.1:1315657-1323157 GCF_041902795.1 Electrophorus electricus | reverse complement strand
GGGGGGGGGCATCCAGAGCACACCACTTTCCGGTAGGGGACAGGCGTTTGATCATGTGTCCGAGGGAGAGCTCCCCTTGCCGGCCGAACACCCCTCGGACTCCCCTTGGGCTTCCAGAGAACGCCACTGGATGAATTTAGTGCTTGGACCCCATTGATTCTCTTTGCTCTCCCATATACCCGACGGGACCTATTTGCAAAACCCCGTGCCAACCAGACCTCCAGGAAGGGGGCTGGCGGCTAACCATGCCCAGCAGGGTGCACCCTGGTCGGACACTTTGGGAGGGTCGAGAGCCTGGAAGTGCCACCCGGGGGAGTAATTCTGATTTCCGTTTTAATGCACTCAGGGACAGCCCGAGGACCTCTGTAGTGCACCTGAGGCGGACTGAGCCGTCGGGTCCAGGGGTCTGGAGTTCGGAACCTCCAGGGTTCACCTGGCTGTTCTCTTAGCCCGGCAGGGTGCACCCTGGTCGGACACTTTGGGAGGGTCGAGAGCCTGGATGTGCCACCCCGACGAGTAATGAGTTTTCCCTTCGTATCTCTTCCGGACCAGGTCCGATTCGCACGAAACTCGCTGGGCATGGCCAGGAGCGCCCCCTGCTGCCCACGCCACCGTCCCCGCGCTTCTACTCCCGAGGGCCGAGGAGACAGCGAAGCGTGGGTCGGGTCGCCTGCTTCCAGGGTCTCCCTGGTACTCTCCAGTCTCCCGAGTCCATCGGGTCCGACCTCGTATTTTTAGCCCAGACGGGGAATGAGAAAGGGGCCCCCGACCGCCCGAGGGCGGGCGCTCGCTTCTCAGCCTAGGAACGTCCGATTCCCACGAAACTTTTACGCCAGACGTTCCTGGCAGCGAGCGCGTTCAAAGGTGACCCGCGCTGCTTCTCTCCTCCCAAGGGCCGAAGAGATATTCGTCTTCAAACCCGACCGGCCCTGTGTTTGCCGCCCCGGCGGTTTTAAAAAATCATAGCGTAAAAACGGTGGGTGCGCTTCGCCTGCCGCTTGGACAGCGTTAAACGGCAGCCCCGGCTCTTTCCAAAGGGCCCTCAACCGACTTTCTGCTCCCAAGGAGCCCAGAGATATGAAACCGATAAATCAAAACCCCGTGCCAACCAGACCTCCAGGAAGGGGGCTGGCGGCTAACCATGCCCGGCAGGGTGCACCCTGGTCGGACGCTTTGGGAGGGTCGAGAGCCTGGATGTGCCACCCCGACGAGTAATGAGTTTTCCCTTCGTATCTCTTCCGGACCAGGTCCGATTCGCACGAAACTCGCTGGGCATGGCCAGGAGCGCCCCCTGCTGCCCACGCCACCGTCCCCGCGCTTCTACTCCCGAGGGCCGAGGAGACAGCGAAGCGTGGGTCGGGTCGCCTGCTTCCAGGGTCTCCCTGGTACTCTCCAGTCTCCCGAGTCCATCGGGTCCGACCTCGTATTTTTAGCCCAGACGGGGAATGAGAAAGGGGCCCCCGACCGCCCGAGGGCGGGCGCTCGCTTCTCAGCCTAGGAACGTCCGATTCCCACGAAACTTTTACGCCAGACGTTCCTGGCAGCGAGCGCGTTCAAAGGTGACCCGCGCTGCTTCTCTCCTCCCAAGGGCCGAAGAGATATTCGTCTTCAAACCCGACCGGCCCTGTGTTTGCCGCCCCGGCGGTTTTAAAAAATCATAGCGTAAAAACGGTGGGTGCGCTTCGCCTGCCGCTTGGACAGCGTTAAACGGCAGCCCCGGCTCTTTCCAAAGGGCCCTCAACCGACTTTCTGCTCCCAAGGAGCCCAGAGATATGAAACCGAAAAATCAAAACCCCGTGCCAACCAGACCTCCAGGAAGGGGGCTGGCGGCTAACCATGCCCGGCAGGGTGCACCCTGGTCGGACGCTTTGGGAGGGTCGAGAGCCTGGATGTGCCACCCCGACGAGTAATGAGTTTTCCCTTCGTATCTCTTCCGGACCAGGTCCGATTCGCACGAAACTCGCTGGGCATGGCCAGGAGCGCCCCCTGCTGCCCACGCCACCGTCCCCGCGCTTCTACTCCCGAGGGCCGAGGAGACAGCGAAGCGTGGGTCGGGTCGCCTGCTTCCAGGGTCTCCCTGGTACTCTCCAGTCTCCCGAGTCCATCGGGTCCGACCTCGTATTTTTAGCCCAGACGGGGAATGAGAAAGGGGCCCCCGACCGCCCGAGGGCGGGCGCTCGCTTCTCAGCCTAGGAACGTCCGATTCCCACGAAACTTTTACGCCAGACGTTCCTGGCAGCGAGCGCGTTCAAAGGTGACCCGCGCTGCTTCTCTCCTCCCAAGGGCCGAAGAGATATTCGTCTTCAAACCCGACCGGCCCTGTGTTTGCCGCCCCGGCGGTTTTAAAAAATCATAGCGTAAAAACGGTGGGTGCGCTTCGCCTGCCGCTTGGACAGCGTTAAACGGCAGCCCCGGCTCTTTCCAAAGGGCCCTCAACCGACTTTCTGCTCCCAAGGAGCCCAGAGATATGAAACCGAAAAATCAAAACCCCGTGCCAACCAGACCTCCAGGAAGGGGGCTGGCGGCTAACCATGCCCGGCAGGGTGCACCCTGGTCGGACGCTTTGGGAGGGTCGAGAGCCTGGATGTGCCACCCCGACGAGTAATGAGTTTTCCCTTCGTATCTCTTCCGGACCAGGTCCGATTCGCACGAAACTCGCTGGGCATGGCCAGGAGCGCCCCCTGCTGCCCACGCCACCGTCCCCGCGCTTCTACTCCCGAGGGCCGAGGAGACAGCGAAGCGTGGGTCGGGTCGCCTGCTTCCAGGGTCTCCCTGGTACTCTCCAGTCTCCCGAGTCCATCGGGTCCGACCTCGTATTTTTAGCCCAGACGGGGAATGAGAAAGGGGCCCCCGACCGCCCGAGGGCGGGCGCTCGCTTCTCAGCCTAGGAACGTCCGATTCCCACGAAACTTTTACGCCAGACGTTCCTGGCAGCGAGCGCGTTCAAAGGTGACCCGCGCTGCTTCTCTCCTCCCAAGGGCCGAAGAGATATTCGTCTTCAAACCCGACCGGCCCTGTGTTTGCCGCCCCGGCGGTTTTAAAAAATCATAGCGTAAAAACGGTGGGTGCGCTTCGCCTGCCGCTTGGACAGCGTTAAACGGCAGCCCCGGCTCTTTCCAAAGGGCCCTCAACCGACTTTCTGCTCCCAAGGAGCCCAGAGATATGAAACCGATAAATCAAAACCCCGTGCCAACCAGACCTCCAGGAAGGGGGCTGGCGGCTAACCATGCCCGGCAGGGTGCACCCTGGTCGGACGCTTTGGGAGGGTCGAGAGCCTGGATGTGCCACCCCGACGAGTAATGAGTTTTCCCTTCGTATCTCTTCCGGACCAGGTCCGATTCGCACGAAACTCGCTGGGCATGGCCAGGAGCGCCCCCTGCTGCCCAGGCCTGGCTCTGGGCCTGGGCACACTTCATTCACTTTGTACCTTTAAATCATACTACTACTACTACTACTACCACCAGAATTCCAGGGCCAAGAGGTCACACAGTCATACACAGCAAAGTAGCTCTGGGCCTGGGCACACTTCAAGAAGTTTGTCCCTTTATATAAGCCTAGAAATAGACTTCCAGGCCCAAGAGTTCAAACACATTCATGCCCAGCAAAGTAGCTCTGGGCCTGGGCACACTTCAATCACTTTGTGCCTTTAAATCATACTACTACTACCAGACTTCCAGGCCCAAGAGGTCAAACACAGTCATGCCCAGCAAAGTAGCTCTGGGCCTGGGCACACTTCATTCACTTTGTGCCTTTAAATCATACTACTACTACCACCAGAATTCCAGGGCCAAGAGGTCACACAGTCATACACAGCAAAGTAGCTCTGGGCCTGGGCACACTTCAAGAAGTTTGACCCTTTATATAAGCCTAGAAATAGACTTCCAGAGCCAAGAGGTCAAACACAGTCATGCCCAGCAAAGTAGCTCTGGGCCTGGGCACACTTCAATCACTTTGTGCCTTTAAATCATACTACTACTACCACCAGACTTCCAGGCCCAAGAGGTCAAACACAGTCATGCCCAGCAAAGTAGCTCTGGGCCTGGGCACACTTCAATCACTTTGTGCCTTTAAATCATACTACTACTACCACCAGACTTCCAGGCCCTGGAGGTCACACCTTCATGCCTAGCAAGGTTGCTTTACACCTGCGCACACTTCAGACCGTTTCACTCTTTTAATCCTTCAAAGTACCACATTTCCAGACCCAAGAGGTCACAGAATCATGCCCAGCAAAGTAGCTCTGGGCCTGGGCACACTTCAATCACTTTGTGCCTTTAAATCATACTACTACTACCAGACTTCCAGGCCCCAGAGGTCAAACACAGTCATGCCCAGCAAAGTAGCTCTGGGCCTGGGCACACTTCAAGAAGTTTGACCCTTTATATAAGCCTAGAAATAGACTTCCAGAGCCAAGAGGTCAAACACAGTCATGCACAGCAAAGTAGCTCTGGGCCTGGGCACACTTCATTCACTTTGTACCTTTAAATCATACTACTACTACCAGACTTCCAGGCCCAAGAGTTCAAACACATTCATGCCCAGCAAAGTAGCTCTGGGCCTGGGCACACTTCAATCACTTTGTGTCTTTAAATCATACTACTACTACCAGACTTCCAGGCCCCAGAGGTCAAACACAGTCATGCCCAGCAAAGTAGCTCTGGGCCTGGGCACACTTCAAGAAGTTTGACCCTTTATATAAGCCTAGAAATAGACTTTCAGGCCCAAGAGGTCAAACACAGTCATGCCCAGCAAAGTAGCTGTGGGCCTGGGCACACTTCATTCACTTTGTACCTTTAAATCATACTACTACTACTACTACTACTACTACTACTACTACTACCAGACTTCCAGGCCCAAGAGGTCAAACACAGTCATGCCCAGCAAAGTAGCTCTGGGCCTGGGCACACTTCAAGAAGTTTGACCCTTTATATAAGCCTAGAAATAGACTTCCAGGCCCAAGAGTTCAAACACATTCATGCCCAGCAAAGTAGCTCTGGGCCTGGGCACACTTCAATCACTTTGTGCCTTTAAATCATACTACTACTACCAGACTTCCAGGCCCCAGAGGTCAAACACAGTCATGCCCAGCAAAGTAGCTCTGGGCCTGGGCACACTTCAAGAAGTTTGACCCTTTATATAAGCCTAGAAATAGACTTCCAGAGCCAAGAGGTCAAACACAGTCATGCCCAGCAAAGTAGCTCTGGGCCTGGGCACACTTCATTCACTTTGTACCTTTAAATCATACTACTACTACCAGACTTCCAGGCCCAAGACGTCAAACACAGTCATGCCCAGCAAAGTAGCTCTGGGCCTGGGCACACTTCATTCACTTTGTACCTTTAAATCATACTACTACTACTACTACTACTACTACTACTACTACTACTACCAGACTTCCAGGCCCAAGAGGTCAAACACAGTCATGCCCAGCAAAGTAGCTCTGGGCCTGGGCACACTTCAATCACTTTGTGCCTTTAAATCATACTACTACTACCAGACTTCCAGGCCCCAGAGGTCAAACACAGTCATGCCCAGCAAAGTAGCTCTGGGCCTGGGCACACTTCAAGAAGTTTGACCCTTTATATAAGCCTAGAAATAGACTTCCAGAGCCAAGAGGTCAAACACAGTCATGCCCAGCAAAGTAGCTCTGGGCCTGGGCACACTTCATTCACTTTGTACCTTTAAATCATACTACTACTACCAGACTTCCAGGCCCAAGACGTCAAACACAGTCATGCCCAGCAAAGTAGCTCTGGGCCTGGGCACACTTCATTCACTTTGTACCTTTAAATCATACTACTACTACTACTACTACTACTACTACTACTACTACTACTACTACTACCAGACTTCCAGGCCCAAGAGTTCAAACACATTCATGCCCAGCAAAGTAGCTCTGGGCCTGGGCACACTTCAATCACTTTGTGCCTTTAAATCATACTACTACTACCACCAGACTTCCAGGCCCAAGAGGTCAAACACAGTCATGCCCAGCAAAGTAGCTCTGGGCCTGGGCACACTTCAATCACTTTGTGCCTTTAAATCATACTACTACTACCAGACTTCCAGGCCCAAGAGTTCAAACACATTCATGCCCAGCAAAGTAGCTCTGGGCCTGGGCACACTTCAATCACTTTGTGCCTTTAAATCATACTACTACTACTACCACCAGACTTCCAGACCCAAGAGGTCAAACACAGTCATGCCCAGCAAAGTAGCTCTGGGCCTGGGCACACTTCAAGAAGTTTGACCCTTTATATAAGCCTAGAAATAGACTTCCAGGCCCAAGAGGTCAAACACAGTCATGCCCAGCAAAGTAGCTCTGGGCCTGGGCACACTTCATTCACTTTGTACCTTTAAATCATACTACTACTACTACTACTACTACTACTACTACTACTACTACCAGACTTCCAGGCCCAAGAGGTCAAACACAGTCATGCCCAGCAAAGTAGCTCTGGGCCTGGGCACACTTCATTCACTTTGTGCCTTTAAATCATACTACTACTACCACCAGAATTCCAGGGCCAAGAGGTCACACAGTCATACACAGCAAAGTAGCTCTGGGCCTGGGCACACTTCAAGAAGTTTGACCCTTTATATAAGCCTAGAAATAGACTTCCAGGCCCAAGAGGTCAAACACAGTCATGCCCAGCAAAGTAGCTCTGGGCCTGGGCACACTTCATTCACTTTGTACCTTTAAATCATACTACTACTACCAGACTTCCAGGCCCAAGAGTTCAAACACATTCATGCCCAGCAAAGTAGCTCTGGGCCTGGGCACACTTCAATCACTTTGTGCCTTTAAATCATACTACTACTACTACCACCAGACTTCCAGGCCCCAGAGGTCAAACACAGTCATGCCCAGCAAAGTAGCTCTGGGCCTGGGCACACTTCAAGAAGTTTGACCCTTTATATAAGCCTAGAAATAGACTTCCAGGCCCAAGAGGTCAAACACAGTCATGCCCAGCAAAGTAGCTCTGGGCCTGGGCACACTTCATTCACTTTGTACCTTTAAATCATACTACTACTACTACTACTACTACTACTACTACTACTACTACTACCAGACTTCCAGGCCCAAGAGGTCAAACACAGTCATGCCCAGCAAAGTAGCTCTGGGCCTGGGCACACTTCATTCACTTTGTGCCTTTAAATCATACTACTACTACCACCAGAATTCCAGGGCCAAGAGGTCACACAGTCATACACAGCAAAGTAGCTCTGGGCCTGGGCACACTTCAAGAAGTTTGACCCTTTATATAAGCCTAGAAATAGACTTCCAGGCCCAAGAGGTCAAACACAGTCATGCCCAGCAAAGTAGCTCTGGGCCTGGGCACACTTCATTCACTTTGTACCTTTAAATCATACTACTACTACTACTACTACTACTACTACCAGACTTCCAGGCCCAAGAGGTCAAACACAGTCATGCCCAGCAAAGTAGATCTGGGCCTGGGCACACTTCAATCACTTTGTGCCTTTAAATCATACTAC